>NC_066618.1:71562749-71630249 GCF_025201925.1 Gopherus flavomarginatus | reverse complement strand
CTACATAATAATTACATAATAACATTCCAGCAGTTCATCTAGTCCAGTATCTTATCTCCAACAGTAGCCACTCCATTAATTGCTGCTATTATCAAGCAGATGATAAATAACTTTCTAATGGACTGCAGTGATTGCAGACTTCTTGTAGTGTTTTTATGTAGTCTCTGTGTGCTCAACTGCCTTATTGTACAGTCCTGATTCTGTGCACTCTTACACTCATGTAAATCAGCAGTAACTCCAACAGAGTCAGTGCAGTTACCCTAGTGTGAAACCGGTGTGAGAGTATGATGAGCCCTAAATTAATTCCTTTGGTGTACTGGTGATTAATGCATCCTATTCAAGAATACTTTGTAAAGTGTTTCACAGAGGAACTGAAAAGATGTTAAAACATAGTCTTCGATTATTTGACTCCAGCTGAATTTATATTGAGAAGCCCAAATGCTGATGTCCCTGCTACAACTGATTAATTAAATCTTATGCCATTAGCACTCAGTTAGAAGCACTGAGTTGCAACTCTGGTTAGCAGCTTTGCTGGCCAAATGTGGACAGATTTAGTGTGTCATTCTGACTGCTGTATATATGAACTCTAATTTAAAAAAATATACTACTCATCTGTGAAGCAAGTGTGTGTGAGAGAGAGAAATTTTTGATCTGTCTCTCTCTGTGTTCTGTGATGGGGTAAAACTCCCTTTCCATTTTGTTCTTTGAATGTTTCTTGGCCTCCTACCAGCAGGTTTTTACAGTCTGCTGCCTGCCTCTCAGATTAGAACAACACTGGCATATTTCAACAGTTTCCTAGGATTCAAGCAGTCTTTAATTAACAGTGAATTGATGTTTTGGAATGTAACCAGAAGATGGGAGACAGTGGAAGCCGAGATTGGGTTTGAATATTTCCAGCTCTCAATCATCTGGACTATGTTGGGATCTGTGGCAAGGGGCAAATAAATCTGTAAAATCGTGGTTCATTACAAACAGGTGGCTGCTTATTAGTATGCAAGGGGATTTATTCATTTACATAATGTTCCCACAGAACTGTTCATTGGTAGCTTTAGCAAGGAGGAGCTTTTCTGCCTTACAGAGTTCTGAACCAAGCCCATCTGCCGCAACAGCAAAAAGTATCTGTCGGTAGCCTTGGAACTGCAGTAGCATTCAGAACTTTGACAAACACCTGTAATGTGGAATTTGTTTTATAAGTGTGCGTTCACAATAGACTTTTACTGAGCAATGCTTGAGGCAGCAAGGTATGCTCTGCTAGTTAGGTTTAAGTTTGTGCTGAAGTTGCTGAGCTAGCGAAATAAATGCACATTTAAGAAAATAAAATTTAAAACAAACAAGTGAATGGAAAAGTCTTGGACAGTCACCGGCTGAAATAATTTTTACTGAATGGAAGAGTAAAAAAAGTCTTTTGGAGCTAAGTTGACCTGGAGTGTTTGAACAAAGGTCAGTGGTTGCAGCTTTGATTTTATAATAGAATCAGGTCAGCTGAACATCTAAAAGAAAATTTGACTTGAACTATACTAACATTGCAAGATAATCCAGAGGAGGGAAAGGAGGTTTGCTAGCTAATTTTAGAGAACTGAAAGACTGGTATCTTAGTCAATTATCAGCAAAGAATCATAAACATTAGTTAAGCCTGTTGCACACTTAACAAGGTAGTAATTTGATGGTAAATACAAATGTGTGTGTTTAACCTGATATTGGCATAAAACTCTTTCTATATTTATTTTCATACCAAGAATCACTTGCTTACTATCTTCTTTCATATTTTTCCTTGAAGGTGGCACATGCCAGAGCCCTGCTCTTCCAGCCCTGGTGCGTACTCCAGCCCCACCATTACAACCATCTCTGGATATTAAACCATTTCTTCCATTTCCACTGGATACAGCAGCAGCAGTCAATCTCTTCCCCAACTTCAATGCAGTAAGTACCATACTGATGGATTAATGTCTATTCCTCCAATTTGCAATTCTCTGGAGACACAAGTAGGCTCCAAATGGAACTTTGTCTTCACTTAGGATATGAGGACATTTTACCAGACTAGGTTTTGGTATGTGTTACAGGGTGGATCCAAGATGAATAGCTCTCATGATGATAGAATTCCATTGTCAGTCACCAACACACTTCACTAAAAATCCTAAATAGTAACATATGTGGGTGAATATCAACAGCAAAACTTCAGGGACAAACTGAAGCAACAATGAAAACATAAATACATGGTATACTTGCAGATTTGAATATCAGAAAACAAAACAATGTATTTTTTCTCTTTCAGCTGAGGATTTTTTCTTTCTTTGCCCTTGAAACTAAAATCTATGGTAGTTGTATCTTTAATAATTGCTAATTATAAATGATCCCTCACACTTTGAGAAAAATGTTACCACTTAAATGTTTCCATCCATTTTTTCTAACAAAAGCCTATTTCATAATCCTTCCATTTTTCCTATATCTGCTGAGATAATTAATTCTGTAAACAAAATTGTAACTTGGTTTTAAATTGATATCACATTTGCTGCATTTTACTACTTTTTGCCTGACTAAAAGCAAGCAAGCAAGCACCCATTGCAGGACTAAAAGCAAGCACCAATCATAGCCCCTTTTGCAAGCTGCACAAAGCCCCTTGCCTTATGTACAAATATTAGATATTGAAAAGGAATGACATTAAGAAAAGATAGAAGAGGCTGAAACTTCCAGATCAGAAGAAAATAATTCTAATTCAAATATATATTGAAATAATTAGGAGTAGTAAAGGAACATGTCAATTTTCTAAGTAATTAATAATTTATAACAAATATCAGTAATTAAATATTAATCTACTTGTAAATAGAATACCCATAAATATCATAAACTGTAATATTATTAAAATGTACTAATTGGTAATAATATTTGCTAGTCTTAAATACAAGCAATTAACAAGAACAGACATTAATGAATACCCCAGAAGCAGTAAGTTGCAAGCTGATTACTTTTAAATCCTAAGAGGCATAGCACCAATTCCAAACTATTCCCTAAAAGAGTATCCCTCTTTGGAAGACAGCCTGTTGAGATAAAAATCATATCCAGAAATGTAGTAAGATTAAACCTCACAGTTTCTTTCTTACCTGTGTTACTGATAACATGTTTTGAAGCTCAGGGGCTGCAAAGTCCCATTTCATGTCGGTGTGTGTGGAGGGTAGGGACATAGATTTGCCCCCCTTCTGACAATCCTCTTCCACACCAGCAGCCTGGCCCCCCTGGCCCATGAGCCCCTGTGCCACCCCCTCCAAATCTGAGTGAATGGCATTTTTGACTTAGCACAAACCTGAGTGGCACTGTGACCCAAGCACCACCCAAGCCACCTACTCAAACTATGACAGAGGGATAGCCGAGCCATGTCTGAGTGAGTGGCATTTTGACTTGGTTCATGGGGTTGCAGCACCACTCACGTTTGGCTTCACCAAAAAGTGGTCAGGCCATAGCCTGGGTTTTTCTCACTCGCTCAGTGGTCTATTATGAAATTTAAGAAGAAATTAAAAATCTGATTTACTTTTTATGATTTTTGCTGCTTGTTTACTTTTGCATCTAATCCAGTGTAGAAAACTGGCCAATGACACTATTATTGTCAGTTTCACTTGCCAGTTTTCATTCACTAGCAGAATTGCAGTGTTGACTGCATCCTAAAACTTCAAGTATAACTTAAATTATGAAGCCACTTACACATCTTTTCTGTGCATCTGAAAGCTTATGCTCCAGTACTTCTGTTAGTCTATAAGGTGCCACAGGATTCTGTTGCTTTTTACAGATCCAGACTAACACGGCTACCCCTGATACTTGATCTTTTCTGTTTGTTTCTTTTTAAACAAACCTCCCATTTAGGACTATTATGTCATGTACCATTAAGTGGCACTTGCAAAAGCATACTAGTGGTGCAAGAATCTGATGAGCAGGCACTATAAGGCCATTCCAGGAAGTGCCCTTTTTCAGAATCGATGCTTCTGGAAATGGCCTCAAAGGTAGGTAGGTAGGTAGGTGTGTGTGTGTGTGTGTGTGTGCGCTGCATTCCTCCCCACATTTGCAAAAGTGGCAGGTATTTCTTGGGTGTCCCAACTCAAATTAAATATTTATTAATTAAACATATACATTCCTACTACAGTACATTTTGAAAGAAAAAGATGCATTACAATTATTCAGGAAATGAGAAAGTAAAAATGGTCTCCTACCAGTGCCCCTTTTGTTCTCATCACCAAACATTTTTCTACTAGCAATCCATTCTTTGCTTACCCCACAACTTTAGACTCTCTCTGTTTCTATGCCCATCTTTCTAGCAAGCTAGGACTAATGTATCAGGTCCCCATGTCCCTTGCCTGAACTTCAGTCTCATGCAGTGCTGCTGTCTCTAAAGCCTGGTGTACAGTAGAAAATTATGTTGGCATAATTATGTTGCTTAGGGATGTGAAAAATCCACATCCCTGAGCAGCACAGTTAAGCTGACGTAGGACCCCATGTAAACAATGCTAAGTCAATGAAAGAATTCTTCTGTTAATTTACCTGTTGTCTCTCAGGCAGGTGGATTGCCTATGCTGATGGGACAACCTCTCCCGTTGGCATAGGTAGCATCTACACTGAAGCCCCACATTTTAAGCTGCATTTTAAGTATAGACAAGCCCTGATACTTTGCCATCTGTTGAATTCACCTTTGCTGAATGAGACATTCCTGTGCATGAGGATCCAGTCATGTCAGCCATTGTCATCAGCATCCTCTCATACTTCATAGCTGCAACATGACCCTTGCATTCTGATTTGCGGTATCCCAATCTGAGTTTCACTTTTCCATCTGAACAATACAATATTGAACATTGCTACATGTAATTTATAAGCCTGAGTTGGATAAAGGCATTCTGTAAACAGGCAGGTTGGCTGAGAAATCCTGCATATTTCTAGAAATTCTTCCAGTCTGAAAAAAAATCTGTGAGGACATATCAGCTGCAGTGGAACAGAATCAGCCTAAGGAGAAGGTAGCGTACAAGCCAGTTTTGGTTTTCAACAGCACATTCTGACAAAGACGTACATTTAGCATGAGAGAAAGAGAACACGTAAGATTTGACCAAGATGTCTTTTCCAAATACATTTGTTCATGTATGATCATGGTTTTGTAAATATATAGAGTGCTTTATAACCAAATGATCTCAAATTACTTTACAAACCTGTATTAATTGAGTTTCACAGTACCCTGTGAAATAAATAAGTCATGTTATGAGACTAAAGTAAAGTCAAGCAGCAAGTCAATAGTAAAACTGGGACGAATATCCAGAACTCTGGCTTTCTAACCCTGTGCTTTAAATGCTATGTTATACTCCATCTCACTACTAGTGGAGGACCTCATTCCAATAGCAGACATATTAGCATTGACCAAATTACTGAGACCTAGAAGTGACAAATCATATCAGAGGCAACAGACCCTCAAAAAACCCCTCTGTCTCTCCCAAAGTCCTAGCAAACAGATGGGTTTTGCAGTATATGCATAAGGTTATCTCATTTGGGCTATTTTAGAGCAAATTGGGGATAAGTTCCAGAGTCCTGGTCCCCATGCTGCCAAATTTCCAGACACTCCCTTTTCTTTTAAACCAAGGGGTGGGGGTGGGGGGAATCTAGCTTAAACGCTTCTGCATAACTGCAGCTGAAGCAGTGTCACAGGGGAGAGTAGACATCTCTCAGGTGGGCAGGTCCCAAGCCATTTAGGGCTTTGTCAATGAAAAACAACTCTCCCTAGAAACATGCAGCCAGCGCAAAATCATAGTGCAATTAAGTAATGAATGTGCTTCTAGAGAAATGCTCTGCTTAAAAGCAGGCTACATTAATTTTTTAATAGATCTAAGGGGTGATGCTAGATGACTTTCTGGATCTAGTTGAGCTAGATATAAAAGCAATGTAGAGTTGTATATACAACCAATCCGGTTTACTCAAATTGTAAATTCTCCGGGTGGTGGTGGAGGGTGGGAAAGACTGTGTGTGTGTGTGTGTGTGTGTGTACACGTACGTACACATTGCATAGCACAATGATGTCCTGATACTGACTGGGGCTCGGAGTTACTACAATAGAATTAAACAATACTAACGATTATCTTTCATGTTATGATTTTATCCACATTTCAGTAAAATCCTCAATACAATATTATTTTGTTTGAAATCTCTCAGTTTGGGTCTCAGAAGTGTTAGCTGAAGCAATTACTAATGGGTGCCGCCGGGAAAGAAACTGACCTCTGGCCTGTGTGAAGGCAGGGCAAGGAGTATCAAGCATCTGGGGTAGAAGATGTTGGGGATGGAGGACATGGGGAGACTGGTGAAAGGGGACAGGGAAAGCCAAATAGCGTCACTGTGTTTTTCAGAAAAACAACCAGGAGGCCGGTAACACCTTAAAGACTAACAGATTTATTTGGGCATAAGCTTTCATAGGTAAAGAAAACCACTTCTTCAGACGCATGGAGTAAAAATTACAGATATAGACATAAATATGAAGAGAAGGGAGTTACCTTACAAGTGGAGAACCAGTAAGGAAAAGCCAATTCAGTCAGGGTGGATGTGGTCCATTCCCAATAATGGAGGAGGAGGTGTCAGTAGCAAGAGAGGGAAAATTGCTTTCGTAGTGAGCAAGCTACTCCCAGTCCCTATTCAAGCCCAAATTAATGGTATTAAGTTTGCAAATGAATTGTAGTTCTGCAGTTTCTCTTTAAAGTCTGTTTTTGAATTTTTTTTTGTTGAAGGATGTCTACTTTTAAATCTGTTGTAGAATGTCCAGGAGATTGAAGTGTTTTTCTACTGGCTTTTGTATATTACCATTCCTGATGTCTGATTTGTGTCCATTTATTCTTTTACATAGAGACTGTCTGGTTTGCCCAATGTACATGGCAGAGGGGCATTGCTGGCACCTGATGGTATATATCACATTAGTAGATGTGCAGGTGAATGAGTTCCTGATGGTGTTGCTGATGTGGTTGGGTCCTCTGATGGTGTCATTAGAGTAGATATGGGGACAGAGTAGACAATGGGGTTTGTTACAGGGATTGGTTCCTAGGTTAGTATTTCTGTGGTGTGGTGTGTAGTTGCTGGTGAGTATTTGCTTTAGGTTGGGGGGCTGTCTGTAAGCGAGGACTGGCCTGCCTCCCAAGGTCTGTGAGAGTGAGGGATCATTTTCCAGGATAGATTGTAGATCGTTGATGATGTGCTGGACAGGTTTTAGCTGGGGGCAATACGTGATGGCCAGTGGTGTTCTGTTATTTTCCTTTTTGGGCCTGTCCTGTAGTAGGTAACTTCTGGGTACCCGTCTTGCTCTGTTAATCTGTTTCCTCACTTCCCCAGATGGGTATTGTAGTTTGAAGAATGCTTAATAAAGATCTTGTAGGTGTTTGTGTCTGTCTGAGGGATTGGAGCAAATGTGGTAGTATCTTGGGATGGAAGCTGGAGCCATGTAGGTAAGTATAGCAGTCAGTAGGTTTCCGGTATAGGGTGGTGTTTATGTGACCATCACTTATTTGCACTGTAGTGTCCGGGAAGTGGAGCTCTTATGTGGACTGGTCCAGGCTGAGGTTTATGGTGGGGTGGAAATTGTTGAAATCCAGGTGGAATTCTTTAAGGGCCTGCTCCCTGTGGGTCCATATGATGAAGATGTCATCAATGTAGCGCAAGTAGAGGAGGGGCGCTAGGGGATGAGAGCTGAGGAAGCATTGTTCTAAGTCAGCCATAAAAATTTTGGGATGCTGTGGGGCCATGCAGGTACCCATAGCAGTGCCGCTGACTTGAAGGTATAAGTTGTCCCCAAATCTGAAATGGTTGTGGATGAGGACAAAGTCACAAAGCTCAGCCACCAGATGTGCCATGGCCTCATCAGGTATACTGTTCCTGACAGCTCGTAGTCCATTCTCATGTGGAATATTGGTGTAAATGCTTCTACATCCATGGTGGTTTACTGTGGTTTACTAGGTTTGCAGCTCTCAGCCATCTTTTCTCACCAGCGTGCGGGAGGACCCTCTTCTCACTCCCTCCTGACCATTTTTTTTCTAGGCTGTATGGTTCCCTGCCTACACTATGCTATCCTCAGAAAATCAGACTGCCAAAACAGGCCAATGTCTGTGCTTTTCTCTCTTTGAATGCTGTGAACAATGTAATTGTCTTTGTAAGCAAGAACATTTAATCTTAAGATGAAAGCATGGATGATGTTTTCAGGAAGATCACCAATGCATTGTAGTTTCCTCAGGAAGTCGGTGGTGTCTCAGAGATAGCTAGGAGTGCTGGTAGCATAGGGTCTGAGGAGAGAGTCTAAATAGCCAGATAACCCTGCAATAAGAGTGGCAGTGCCTGAGATGATGGGGCAGCCAGGATTTCCAGGTTTATGGATCTTGGGTAGCAGATAGGATACCACTGGTCGGAACACTAGGGGTGTGTCTGTGTAGATTTGTTCCTGTGCAAGAGCAGGGAGTTTCTTGAGCAGATGATGTAGTTTCTTTTGGTATTCCTCAGTGAGATTGGAGGATAGTGGCCTGTAGAATATGGTGAGTTGCCTGGCAGCCTCCTGTTCATGTGTTTCAGGTTCTTGTGATTTTCAGGTTATCTTTGAATGTTCATTCTGTGTCATGAATTTGATATTTTCTATTTTTAAAACAAAGCATAAAAGCAGCATGCTAATTAGTCTGGTAAGCTGAACGTTTGTAGGTGCTATATACTTAATTGTACAGCAAATGCGTACCACGGAGTCATACGTAAAAAGGAATTTTAACAACTTGGCCATTTAAATTGAAGACAGCATATTGCTGTGCAAGCCCTGAAGAATCTCTTTCTCTCTCAAACTCATCAGTTCAGTGTGAGTTTATCTGGTAAAGACCCTGAACAGAGTTTTTATTGAATCCGGACATACGAGATTTTGGATAGAAACAGTATGGAATACTTATATATAGTTTGTTAATTTTAAAAAAAAGTATCATAACTTTGGTTACAGTAAGAAGAATATCTGTGTAGTAGGAAAATAAACACAAGGAATATAAAAGTATAAATAAACATCTCAAATGTGTTTATCGCACATTTGGCATTCTCGGCACGCCACACCTTTCAGCTACCTAATAAGATACTTTTAAAAAATATCTGAGCATTGGAGTCTTAGAAATATGAATTTAAGGCACTTATAATTACTGCACTGAAAACTAAACAGTGGATTTCTCCAAGCTGTTTTTTTTTTTCTGATCACTTGCTACTCTGCAAAAATTTCTATAAATATTACCTGATATTTTGTGGACTTATTCTGCTAAAGAATATGCCTAGCATATGTAATATGAAAGCTAGAAAAAACAAATTTTCATAATTTCCCTGACCCCACACAACTGTTTGCAGGCCAGAAGCTGGATATGTTGGTTGTGAAATTGCACATTTTAGCCTCATTCCATGTGCTGAACTCCCAGTACGGTCAATGGAAAGTCTCCACCAAGATAGTGGGTAAGACACATCCAGGAGTGTGTGCAGGGGGAGGCATGCAGGGGCATGCCAGGCTTCCCACCCAGTCAGTGAGGGCTCAGAACTCCTCTGGGGCGGGGAGAGCGAGCTCCTCCAACCCCGGGCCAGGGAGGAAGACGACAGCTCCTCCAGCCTTGGGCCCTATGGCCTTGGGCCAGCTCCTTTGGCTGCCAGGGAGGGCCAGCTCCACTGGCTCTGGGGCTGCAATAGGGAGAACCAGGTCCTCTGGTTGCGTGGGAGGGAGAGGCAGCTGCTCCGGCCGTGTGGGAGGAAGAGTCAGCTCTTCTGGCCACGGGGGTAGGGGGTGGGGTGACTTGGAGGAAGAGCCAGTTCCTCCAGTCACATGGGCAGTGGGGGAGAGGAAAAGCCAGCTCCTCTGGTTGTGGGAGGCACAAAAAGTGCCCCTCGAAAAGCAGCTAAATTTTTATTCTTGTGCACACCCCTGGACATGTCCTTTGCCAAGCAATAAACCCAGCTTGGTTTTAAAGAAGTGCAGCTATGTGCCAGAAATACAGTACATATGGATTTTTAAATGATGGAATGTTGTATAGAGGCCTCTTGTTCAATGTATAGTTCGCCTTCAGTGCCTTGACTTTTCTTCCAGCTATTTACACACTGCTGCCATATTTAAGAGCCCCACATCTCTCTTCTGCCTATGGAGCACTTAGCCATATGGAAGAGGCTGAGGCACTAAGCAAATGGAGCTGGGAGACAAGAATTTCAGTGTCTCCTGGAAAATAGATGAACATGCTTGCCAGGGGTATTAGTTTCCTGCTGTAAGTCAGATTTTGCAGCACCCTTCCTGAGTAGCTGGTGCTCAGGTAACTGAGGCCTCCCCACCCCATTTCTACAGGTGTTAGCAGGAAGCAATTGTGACTGGCCCTTTTGCTGGCAGTTGCCTTTCTCCAGCCTTGCACACCTGCACAGGGGCAAATCAACTTTATTAGCAATTCACCTAATTAACACAGAAGGTAACCCTATGGTTGCTTGGGAGATGTAAGTGACCTGAGCAAGCAACTGGTAGGAATAGACAGTACACAAAGACTTGTTGCTGACCCAGGAATTTCCTGGGGGTTTAGGACCAGGACACATGAAGAAGAGGAGCTCACAAAGAGCCCTCCAGAAAATATTTTGAAAATCTTCTCTTTAGGCTCAGGGTCTCAGGTAACTTTTCAGCCAGGAAAGAGCCAGTTTGCTGTTTCTTATGGAGGGAATGTAGCTTTGGGGGCCAGGGCAATCAGAAATACTGGTGAGTTTTGTCACTGCTGGCAGTAGGAAATTGACAAAATGAAAACTGGTTATTTTGCATTGCTCTGTGCAATGGCCGTAGTGTCTGGGTTAACTGAATGCGACTATTTTTCTGCAGGACAGAATGTCCTTTAACGTGCAGCAGTTGGAATGCTCTGGTTCAATGAAGGGATATTCATGGCAAAACGTGGCTTCAATTTAGTATGAATCAAAACAGCATTACAAGGACTCGGTAATAAGAACCAACTCTTACTTTTTAACTTGGCTTAAAAGTGAAGGCACTCTGTCAGATGAGGAGCCATAATGTACCAAACCCTTTTAAATATAATGGTGAAACAGAGCAGGAGAAATGTTACTGTTTCTGGTAAAGAAAAGAGAGAGCCTCAAGGTTCCATTGCTTGGCCGGTCATTCACAGGTTTCTGGGAGCAGGATTTTTGTCTTTGGCTAATAGCATAAGTCATTTGGGAGCTGTCTTCACTCTGGTGTCTGATTCTTAGAGCCCACATCTCTAGCATTGTTCAACTGGAATATTTGCCAAAATGATCAAAAAAGCTGTAATCGGAGTTTAATAGAGCTGGGTAAAATTTTAGGAATAATGGCCTGTTCACAAACAGAAGAAAAAGGGGGCAGGGTGTAGCCAAATAAGCAAACACAACAAAATCCAGGCAATTCAGACATTTTGTTTTGGTACTCACAAAACATGAATGAATCAACATAAGTATGAAACATTCAATTATTTGCAGAGGCCAGGTTTGTTTGCTGAATTGTTTAACCCTTAATCTGTGCTCTACTCCAGAGGTAGCCAACCTGAGCCAGAATTTACTAATGTACATTGCCAAAGAGCCACAGTAATAAGCTAGCAGCAGCCCCCGTCAGCTCCACCTCCTCCCACCTCAGTGTGTCCAGCTTGTCAGCAGCTCCATGGATCAGCACCTCCCTAGGCCTCCTGCCAGTAGTGTAGCCGGGGGAGGAGGGGAGAGCAGGGCAGCAGCTGCTCCCCCACAGAGCACAAGTGGCACCTTTTTAATTTTACTTACCCTGGAGTTAAAAAAAAAAAATAAAAAAAAAAGGCGCCACCCGCTGCAGCACTTTTACTGATGGGGCGACGCTCTGGGTCTTCAGCGGCGGGCCCTTCACTATCCCCAGGCGTCTTTGGCGGCACTGAAACTTCATCGCCAAAATGCTGCCAAAGACCCCGGAGTGAGTGAAGGGCCCACCGCCAAGGTGCTGCTGAAGACCCGGAGCGCTGCCCTGTCAGTAAAAGTGCCGCAGAGGGTGGCGCTTTTTTTTTTCCCCGCTCCCCCTGTTCCCTCCACCTGGCTACACCACTGCCTCCTGCCTCAATCAACTGTTTCACAGTGTGCAGGAGGTTCTGGGGAGCAGCCAGGGTGCAGCAGGCTCTGGGCAGGGGGTAGGAAGGGGCATGGGCTGTGGGGGAAGAAGTGGAGTGGGGGAAGAGCCTGTGGCAGAGCCAGGGGTTGAGCAGTGAGCACCCCCCCTCCCTGGCACATTGGAAAGTTGGTGCCTGTAGCTCCAGCCCCAGAGTCGGTGCCTACACAAGGAGCTGTATATTAACTTCTGAAGAGCCGCATGTGGCTTCAGAGTTACGGGTTGGCCACCTCTGCTCTACGCCCTTCCTGAAATACGCTCTGACTTAGATCCTCTTCTATCTCTGAAGGGCACACAGCTCAAGCAGCACAGTGCAAAGGTCGTCATTGTGTTTACCCAGTCACGGGTTGGTCGTGTGCCAGCTCAGTCCCCTGGAGCAACTTAGACCATTTACTGCTGACATCCCCAAAGAAGCTCCAACCATACTCCTGTCTTTCATCTATAGCTTATGTCAACAATCAGACATGGCAGGGGTGCTAGGAGTTGCTATTCTGGCTCTGTACTACTGGTTGATCGTCCTATACTGGGGTGAGCATGACTGACTACGGTTGTTTTAGGACTGCTTTCCACTGCTGTCTTTCTTTTATATCTTTCAGTTTCTTTTAGCACCCAACCAGTTAGGTCTCTAGCATGTTTCAGTCCAGACCCCAACAATGGTGTCCTTGTAATCGCATTCTAAATGTTACCTTATGTTTCAACAGCCCTATTGGCCCTGCTCTTGGAGCTGTTTGAATTTCCTGCCAGTTGGTTGGAGCAATGCTCTGCAATTTTCTTTTCCGATTATGCTCCAGTAAGAGAATTTGAAGCTGTTCTGTGCTCATCATGAGCAGCAGACACATGTTACCAGATGGATGGCAGTAGTCTTGCAAGGTTAGAGGGGCAGAACTGGATGAATGTTGCCAGAAAAAAATCCATAAAAAGTTTACATTTGAATTTCAATTATATTTGCAACAGCTGTGTTCACACTCATTCTGTATTTGCTTTCTACAGACATTCAAGTGATCACATTTCTTCCAGCAATGGGAAGCAAACTTTAAGATCACATTAAAATATCCTGGGTTCTTCTCTACTTTGAACAACATAGTGCCCATGGTATTTTTGAATCTAAGGTCTCCATACATACCCAGGATATAATTCCCTTGTTCACCTTCTCTACTTCCTGTTGTTTACCAATTGTTTCGAGTGTGCTATGCATCAGTGGTAGATCTGTCTTTTCAGCTGCTGGACCATAAGTTTGATTTTTCCCCAGTAGGTAGAATAGTGGAGTTGGCCAAAAAAACAGCACTTTCAATGACCAGTTTCATGGCTTCGTTGAATGTCCCCACTGATGTCTCCTTATGGGTGATCTTTGTGGGCAGTCACTGCAGCCTGTATTCCTTCTGGATCTGAGTATATCAATACAGAGAGATATGCTGTTCAGTTAAGCCTGTGGCACATGGAATTCCAACATTTGTATGATAGCACAGAACCTGTCCGATACATTCCAGGCAATATATTATTTCTTCAGTCACTCATCGCTGCTCACTGGTGCTTGTTCTTGGTTCTGCTACTCCTAAGGCTGCCCCACTGATAGTCAGATTTATAACCTGCACCCATTGGTTCATCTGCGTGTAATTAGCCAAAAGTGCCCCTTGCCACTAAGTCTTAATAGTTGTCAACCAAATGACTGGATTTGATTTGTGACCTGGAGGTGAAAACCTATGTATGCCATTATCAGCTCCTGAGCTGAAGTCAGGGTAAATTTTCCTTTAAAAATCCCAAATGGGTCTTCCAATTTTCTGCTGTAATTTATTTATTTAAAAAAATGAATAGCAGCATCTGAAGACCTTATATTTGTTTGCTTTTAAATTGATGCTTAGTAATACTGAAGGAATAAAGCTTTCCTACTTAACTATTTCTGCATTGCATATGTGCTAGCAGGCCCTGCAGAGTGGGCTGGCAGGTAAGAAGTTATCTGAAAGCCATAGCATACTACTATGGCTACAGAAGGATTCCTCAGACTCTGTTTTGCATGCAAAACATCCTCATAAAGGAAATTAAATGAAGTGCTCTTCAGATTTGTCACGTCTTAATGAGTAGAACTGCTTAAAAATAAATTTTAATAAAGCATTGAAAGCAATGTTTTAATCAGTTGATGTTTACACCCTTTGTCTTAATAGCACTCAGATGAAAAAGATCAATGATTATTTTATTCTGCAAAGAAAAAAAACCTTTAATGGGTGGCATAATCATAAAATCTACAGTTTAAATATGGATGGCTGGTATTAACCTGTTTTTAAAAGCTGCAATTAAAGTGAAATGGAATCACTTAAAGAAATTATTTGATTACTGAGGTCTGAGGAAGAAAAGAGTGAAAAACATTCTAAATTCATTAATATTTCTGTTGATGA
This sequence comes from Gopherus flavomarginatus, assembly GCF_025201925.1. Lineage (NCBI taxonomy): Eukaryota > Metazoa > Chordata > Testudines > Testudinidae > Gopherus > Gopherus flavomarginatus. Next base: position 71,615,747 of record NC_066618.1, on the reverse strand, counting down.
GACAAACATATTCACAGGGACTTGCTTGTATTGCTAATCTAGATGAATAACTGGTTTACAGCATTTATCCACAATCTATGCTTGTAAGAGAGTGGACTCACCCCTGCAGCGCCTCTTGCTGGTCTCTTCTGGGAATTAGCTCTGCCAGCCTTGGAGCATCCTCTTCAGGCTGGTATCCCACTTCCGCTTGGCCCTCGGACTCCAGTGCCCTGTTATCTGGGGTGCTGCACCCTAGCAGTACACTCCTCAGTCTCATGATCTCCCCTCTCCAGGGAACCCCCACCCAATATCCCCACGTCTCCTCAATCGTAGGCTCCTGCCAGTCACCAACTAGCCCCTGCTCCCTGGGGCAGACTGCTGTATGAGCCACTCTTCACAGGCAAGGGGCTTTTGGACCTGCTGCCTTTCTCTGCAACTCAGTACCTCTATGGGGCCTTGGACAAGGCCCTGCAGCCTGGGGAGTTGCCAGCCTGGAGTTCCCCAGCCCCTCTGGCCTTTCCCCAGCCCTGCCTCACTCTAGATATTCTGAGCTTCCCAGCAGCCAGGTCTCTCTCTCTCTCTCTCTCTCTCTCTCTCTCTCTCTCTGAAAGCAGAGAGAGACTGCTGAGCTCCAGGCTCCCCGCCTCTTATATAGGGCCAGCTGAGGGCTGATTAGGGCTAGGGTGACCAGATGTCCCAATAATTGGGTGGTCTTGGGTCAGGACGCAATTTGTCCCAATATTTCGCTCCACCGGCATCACTGTGTTTTTTTGTTTTTTGCTCCCCCCCATGTATCCCAATATTTTCTTCATCTCTTCTGGTCACCCTAATTAGGGCGTGTCCCAGCTGCGGCTGCTTCCTCAATCAGCCTAGTAGCTTTTCCCTTGCCACAGCCCTCTCCCAGGACTGTCTTTAAACCTCTCAGGGCAGGAGCGGGTGACCACCCTGCTACAATGCTTTGTTCTTTTATGGACAAATTTCCAAGAAGAGGCATGAAAATAAGCATCCATGTTCAGCACAGAAAATTTTACACTCTGACCAAAAGCATCCCTTTGGCACCATACACACTAGTGTGATAATCTGTGTACAAAATATGCCTTGAGAGGTATCATTTTAAAACTAATAACTCACTAGTCAATAAACCATGGTGAAATATTTGTAGCAACATTATGTAATCCCAGAGGAGATTACCTAGCTTCCTGGGGCTCTGTCTGCTAGCAGCTCTGGGAGAGGCACACCATCCCTGGTAGGGAGAGGGAGCCAAGACAAACTCAGAGTCTGTCCGGCAACCAATAGGGAGTGAGATGCCCTTCCCAGGGAGTTCAGGAAAGGGGAGAAGCCATTTTTGAGTCAGTCTGGAGCCAGTCAGTGCAAGGGCAAGGGCAGGAGTGGCTGTGTGGGGAGCTGGTGAGTCCCAGGCCTGCTCCCTACACAGCCAGTTCTGCCCTTGCCCTGGCTGGCTCCCCCTCCCTACCAGGGATGGTGTGCCTCTCCCTGAGCTGCCAGCAGACAGAGCCCCAGGAATCTAGCTACTCTCCTTCGGGGTTACAATTATAAATTATAAAATCCCACTCTATGGTGTTATTAGCACTTGTTGAAAACTAGACAGTCTGGATTAGGCAAAAGTTGTTCAACAGATCTGTCCTAAACAAAGGAATGTGTTTTTACCTCAATTTACATAGAAGTAGTAAGCAGGATTCTCCAGACAGCAGGGAGAGGAAATAGCAGGAGATACAGCAAACTTGTATTTCAGCAAACAGGTAAGAGGAAAAAGCCTGGAACCTCCTAAACCCCCAATCGCCACCTTCACTGTTTGAATCAATTTTGCTTTGAGGGGTAATCCTCGGAAAAATCCATGTCAGAGTTTCACTGGACTATGAGAGAGGAGCCTAAGAAGACAAAGGCACCAGCACTTTTGGGCACTAGGAAAGATGGTTACCAAGGAAAGGGTCAGTCACCATCTTGCTGGAAGACTGTAGGTGAGAAAGACCATCTTAAACACAGCCCAGAACTAAAACTTGCTGGAAGCATATTTTCATTTTTATTTTCTTGTAACCATATTCCAACTTTATCTCCTGTACTTGAATTCATTTAAAATCCTATATTCTTTTGTTAATGAACATGTTGTATTGTTTTTAATCTAAACCAATCCAGTGCTGTGTTTAAACTGAACTGTTTGGTAACTCCAGTTAAAGTTGCAAACTGTTGAACATTGACTCCTTTCAGGAATCATAAACTGCCCAGGAGAGGGTTGGACAGTGCAGAACACACAGCTTGGGGAAAATCTGGGACTTGGAGAGCTGGGGGGAGCCTGCAAATGGCAGCCAAGGCTAGTGGAAACCAGAGTGTGACCGGTATGCTGCTGACAGGCTACTGGGGTCACAAATGCTAGACCAGGGCTGAAGCTATATAGCAGGGGGCGGCAACATTTCAGAAATGGTGTGCTGAGTCTTCATTTATTCGCTCTAATTTAAGGTTTCACGTGCCAGTCATACATTTTAACATTTTTAGAAGGTCTCTTTCTATAAGTCTATAATATATAACTAAACTATTGATGTATATAAAGTAAATAAGGTTTTCAAAATGTTTAAGAAGCTTCATTTAAAATTTAATTAAAATGCAGAGCCCCTCGGACCAGTGGCCAGAACCCGAGCAGTGTGAGTCCCACTGAAAATCAGCTTGCGTGCCGCATTCAGCACATGTGCCATAGGTTGCCTTCCCCTGCTATATAGAAACACTCAGGATGTGACCTGCATGCTGTTTGCGAGGGGCCCAGGTTGGGAGCTACAACTGCAAAGCATTGTGAGGCACCCCAGAATGTGACATGCACATAAAAAAATATTTTTGAGCACATTTACCTCTTTGAGTGTGTGTATATAATTAGCACATTTTAATCCATGATGATAAATAAATACAAGATTTGAGATTCTTTCTTCCCTTCCCACAATTTTAAACCACAGTGATTTTGGCTGGTAAATGACACATGGTTAGGAACACATTCATCTCATGTGTCATGGAATGACTCATAAAATGGAGTATTTTTATAGTGCCCATATTCTGTCTGATTTACTTTATCATCCCACCATTTTTTTAACAAGGAAAGACAGTCCCCAAAGGTTATATGTTGGACATGTACAGTCATATTGAGATTTTAAATTCAAGATTCTCATGCAACTGCTGTTTTTCTTGGCATCTTGCCTTTGGCTCTGCTAAATGTTTGAAGTAATACTGCATAGAAGAGCTAGACACGTGAAACTACCAAAATAATTCATAATTAATTGTGCAAAAGATTACATTATATTTGTTTTTAAAATATATTTTTTATTATAAAACATGTGTTAATCAAATGTTTACTATATATCAAAAAGCAACATATTAATGGAGTGTCATCCCATAATTCAGGGAATCGCAAAGGTAGCTTAAAGCTGCCTTTGCCTCACTTGCACAAGTGTCAGAAATGCGTTAATGACCACAACTGGTGAGGAGTTCAGTTTTTGTGTTTCATCCAAAAGATGGAGTCCCCGACAGCAGAGTGTCCCTAAGCCTTAGAGAAAACGCAAAAAGAACAGGAGTACTTGTGGCACCTTAGAGACTAACAAATTTATTTTTGCATAAGCTTTCGTGGGCTACACCCAAACAACTTCCTCAAGAATCCTATATTTTCCTTTGAGGCGTTCCCTCCAAGTACTGATCCGACCTGATCTTATTTAGCTAGTGAGATGTGATTAGGTCACAGACTGAGTTGATATGATCATGGAAGCAGTACGTTTGCTTATGGCAAGTAGAGCTTGATTTTCCTGTTACCTCATCCCAGTCTCTAGATGGTGTCTGAATGTATCAGGGCAGGGGGACTCCTAGAAAGATTTCCCTTGAGTGACATGCCTCTACTTAGAAGGCTCTGGCAAGGAGAGGTGGGGCCAAGGATAGGGAGGAAATCACTCTTTGGCCTCCCTTTTAAGAGAAGCTTGTGGAGTAGAAAACACTGAGATACTGCTGAGGGGAGCTGGATAGATGAACTGCGCTGTGCCTGCATAAGCCCCACAAAGCACCACTTACCCCGTCTCACAGACTCTGCCACCACACTGCAGCATTAAGTGGGAGTCGTGCATGAGGCTCCTGCTTGTTCCTTTATATTTTGTTGTTTTGAGACATTAGCTATATAATATTTGTTGTACATATGGTTTAACGTTATTATCCTAACTGCAAGCTCTCTTTGTCCTGCAGTACCCACCCTTTGCTGCTAAATGTGCCGCCTCATTTCGGAAACATTCTACCTACTGAGCTTTACTGGTTTTGTATCTCCTTTAGAAATTGTATATTTCCCCGGAGATTTCCAGGTGAAGGCACCACACACTAGTCTGTCACTAAAGCTGCAGTTTTAGCCATTGTCATGTCCTGCCAATGCATTTGAAAAATAACCATTGTGGTGACATTTAGAGCAAAGCCAGATGAGTACATCTTCCAAAGAAACTGCTCAGGTGCCATTTATGAGAAGTTGCTCCATGTCACAGGCATGGAGTAATAAATAACTAAATAAATTCAGGTATAAACAAGTTTGGAGTTATGAGTTGCAATTCAATTGTGGGGTTGTGGTGACTGTGCAGACAGCTAAACCTTCATTCCAGTGCTATATTACAAGAGATGATCACTTCACATCAGTGGTACGATAGCCCTGTATGTAATTCAGTTACCTAAAGAAACTGGTACACTCTGTTGCTTAGAATCGTAGATTATTAGGGTTGGAAGGGACCTCAGGAGATCATCTAGTCCAACCCCCTGCTCAAAGCAGGACCAATCCCCAACTAAATCCCCAAATGGCCCTCCCAAGGATTCAACTCACATCCCTGGCTTCTAAGGAAAGACAGTTGCAAGCAACTTTGAAAAAGTCTGCTTGAGGAGAGACTAGAGGAGATCATCACTCATAACACACAGGCTTTGAAATGTGACTTGCTATAGCAAATAAGTCTAAGCATTGTTCTTAATAATGGGTACATGCAGGGTGCTGTGCTTTTGTTACAGTAGGGAATAGGTTAATGAATGTCCTTTATTCACTTTCTGGCTTGCATTTTGTTTTTGAAATTTACTGATTTGCTAATGGAATGAAACTATTACATTATTGGTGTTGCTAGACTCTGGGATTACAAGGAAAAAAAACCCTAAAGGAGTACTGTCAAAGCTAATCAGTGCCCTCCAGGACTGCAGCATCAGCACCTGGAAATGAAATTAGCTATTGTTGGTGTTTGGAACTAACACGAGAGGTATCTGGAAGAAGAAGGTGACACTGAGAATGGTAGTGAAAAACTTGGAAAAGACCAGGGGATAGAGGGCATTGAGAGAGCCTGGGAGAGAGAGGGAAAGGAAGCAAAGGACTTGGATTTGGGATTTTTCTCAATCTTTGTACTCAGAGGTTGCTCTCATGGACATTTTTAAATTGCAGTCTTTGTTAGATGCACTTAATGAAACAGTGGGGAAAAAAGACATACATAGGATGTTTTAAACTTGCTTCACTATTATAAAGCTCTTACACTTTCAGAAAATTATTTAAAATAAAAATGTTAAGCATTTTAACTATAAAAAATGTAATTTGATTTATTTGGAAGCTACTTTGTTCTCTTACTACCTACCCACCACCTGCCACCCACCTTATTCTCTCTCAGTTGACTTATTCTCTCTCTACTGCAGTTGTGTCTGCTTGAAATCCAAATCTGTTTTTCAGCTTAATTTGCAAAAAGAAATATAGGAAATTATCCCACGTCATGTTGAAAACATGTCTCAAACTGCACTAAAATGGGTACCGAAGTAAAAATAGCTCATGCCTTTGAAAGGGGGTCGCAGTTATGAAAAGAATGGAAAACTCCGCTCCAGGGTGCCAATTCTCACTTGGTGTAAATTATCAACTCAAGATGTACCCCTAGAAAAGCCTACCAGATGAAAACGTTGCCCTTAAGTTTCCATCCACAAAGAGAAATGCATGTACTCTTAATCTTAAATATATGTAGGGAACACACAGTGTGTATCTCCCTTCCAGGCAGCAGCAGTAAAAAATGCTTAGTGTCTTTTCAGACAGGCAGAGTTAGGAATGTAAAAGCAATAGTGGTAAAAAAACTGGCCATTTCAAATGACACATGGTTACACCAAAGCTGTGAATCTGAGGTGTTATTTTATTGTTTCTACCCTAAGGTGCAGTTTAGTTAGAAAATGTTGTTATTGCTTTCAGAAATATTCCCCATAGCTGATACTTCGCAAAACATTGGAACTTTTTGAAACGACTTAATGCACTCAATTTCCTTTTAGGGGGCTGCTCTGATAAGGAAGAGGTTTGCCACATAAATTGATGGTGACCCTAAGGGTGGAGAGCTCTGTATATGTAATGCTAAATTTAGTATCCTTCAAGTAGTTCAGGTGAGAGTATTAAAAAGCAAAGTTTTGTGGCTAATACATATACTTAGTTACACATTAAAAATTTATTAGCATTGCACTTAAAATGTAATGAAAGAAGATCCAATTAATTTTGATCAAATACATGTTTTCTCCTTTCTCAGCTAAACATGACAATGGTACAGGCTCACCGATTGGCAGCTCAAAAGTACATACAAAGTTTAATGTTTAGTCAATTAAGTGATCTGATTACCTTAGATTAAAAATCACACTGAGTATAATTTACGTGACTTTATATTTCTTGTCTTGCCCCCCAAAAAGATGCTATACCGTGGTTGTGCCTGTTACTTAAACCTACCTATATGTGAAGCAGTATACACCAGAAAACGGATTGTAGAGAAGAACCTCAAGGTTAGTAATTAAAGGTATACTTAAAATATATTCAGGCTCTCTATAAATTACAGTGATTAATTAGTAATGCAAGACACTCCTGATGTTAGTTACAAGTATTAGCTGGGCTTCTTTTAATATTTGTTTTTATTTAAAAAAAAGAGCAGTAATCATCTCTGTTTTAGCCTTTGTCTGTTACTTACTAGTCTTTGAGTCTTGAACCCAATCAGGGATTTTACATTAGATTTTTTTCAGGCAGATATCTGTCAAATAGTTTTTAGATGATTGCTACTAGTGACTTGTGACTTTTCAGGACTTCTATGATTGTAAAGAATGTACATTATACTGTAAATAAAAAGGCAGAGGCAGCTTTCAGCATACTTGAATACATCAGATGCTAATCACTATTAAAAAAGGTTTAATATAAATCAGTTTGCTTTGAAGTTGTCAGTGTTTTAGGAATTGTCCCACTTGATTTTTTTTCTCCCTTTCCTTACAAGATTTCAAAGCTATTTCATGCAAACTTCTCAGCCATAATTCTGTATTTCAAATATCAACAGGAAAAATAGTCAGGATCAGGCCAAATATACATTTCTGAGTTCAGGGACCTGTTTCTCCTCTTCCTTACCCATTTTATTACAGTATTATAATATCTTCAGTTTAAATACTCCGGACTGTTACTGGTGTGGGATGAGACTCAGACCTTGTATACTTAACAAAATTAAAAATTATGTACGCAAGGAAGGATACTCTTATTAGTGATTAATCCTCAAGGGTGCTTCCATTTGGACTACAGTTTCCAGTCCTGCAATGAGCTCCATGCAGGCAGACACTGAAGTCAATAGTGCTCCATCCAGGTACAGGAGGTCCATCTTTACAGAGCTTATTGCAGGACTGGGGACATAGTTTGGATGCTGCTTAAAGCTGACCCAGATCTTTAGGTAATAAATTGAGCTGTGAATTTAGTATGCATGTAGTTTCTTGTGAGATTTCCAGTAGGTCTTTTCTGGCTTTGTCTGGATCAGATATACCACAAGAATAGCATTTCGTACATTATTTTTCCTCTGGGCCAGGAAGTGCTGAGGTACGTAGAAGCAAAGAAAATATTTGAGGTTACCTCACAGGTTCAGTAAATTTGAAGTTTTAGGCTAAAATTCATGTTGGGCCTTATTTTATCTAAACAAGTTCAGCCATCACTAATTGTTTGTGAGGCACAGAATAACTTTTAAAATGCACTGCTGATCTCCTTTGCGTATGTCTTCATAGTTCTTCTATTTTGGCATAGCATAATCAGCACATATTTTTCCTTCAAGTGATTGCTAGAGGAATCTCCTTTTCTAATACATTATAAAGAATGCTAAATACTTTAATAGAAAATTCTTAAGAAACAGTTTTCTGATAGGCAGCACCATGATCTATTGTGTTGATCTCAAGCATGGGATCCAGGAGAACTGGAGGACATTTTTTGGAGTTTATTCACTGAAAAACGTCATCTTGTGTTGACCAAAACTATTCCCAAATTTGACACAAATCTGTGTAATAGTTTCAGACCAAAAAAAGTGTCTGGGGCTAGATTCACTAGAGGACTTAGGTACCATTCACAAAACTGGAGGAGGAGGCAGTGCTACCACCACCCTTATGCCCAGGGCACTCACCTGGGATATGGGAGACCCAGGTTCAAATTCTCTTCCAGATGAATGACCTAGCCACCAGCATGTTGGCTATTTGGGGGAAGGGGTTCTCTCTAACTCTCCTATTGGAGCTGTTCCATTTTGTATAAATATTTATGGAGCAGGGACACAGACTTGGAATTCCCACATACCAGGTGAGTGCCCTAGCCACCAAGCTATAGATTCTCTCTCTGTATGGTCCAATGACTATTCAAGTATGTTATATAAAGTGGAGCAGATCTAGCAGGAGAGAGAGAGAGATCCATTTCAGAATAGCCAAAATGTTGGTGGTTAGGGCCCTCTCACCTGGGAGTGGGGCCCTGCTCAAGAGCAGGGATTTCAACATGAGTGTCTCACATCCTAATGAGTGTCCTATCCACCATGCCTTTGAATGTAAGGGATCAGGGGGTGGCGGGGGGAATACTACCTACCCACAAGCTCTTCTGGTTTCATTAATCTGATCTTTCATTTCCTTTGTGGGTTGGTTGGTTGGCTGGTTTTTAGTTTAAAATGCCCTGAAATCGAACAAAACGTTTTGGGTCAAACTAAATTTCTCAACTTTTTAGTATGCCAAAAATTCTGAATTATTTCATGTTTGCTTTGAAACTATTTTTTTCTCCCTATATGTTTTAGAACTTCCAGCAAACCAAAAAATTAGTTATTTGCCCAGCTCTGCTCCTGACTATGTGGCCTCTGGCATTTCACTAAGACCCAAATTCTGCCCCCTTCTCTGCAAGGCCCTACATTGAGAAGTGCCTGTAAAACAGTGCCTGTAAAAAACAAGAGCTCCAGAGGCTATTCCACCTCTGCAGATTCCTGCAGATAATACTTCCCCCTTAATCTTTGGAGGTCTTTAGGGCTCAGCCCATCTACTCAGTCTGACTTTTGAAACAGGATTTTTTTTCCCCTTTAAGCTCTTTGCTTCAGTTTCCTCATTTGTAAAGGGGGATATGAATCATTATGTGCCCTGACGGATATTCTAAAAAGTTTTGAAAATGTAAAGTGTTATGGGAGTCACAAGGGTTACAAATAATTACAAATGTGCATTGTGAAAATATCATATTCCTCTCTAATATAGGGCTTTAAGTTAGAAAAAAATCAGTTGATAAAACTTAAAATAAATGATAAATGATGCCTAAGTTACGCCATCACTTGACTTCTACAGTTTGGCATGCAGAGCTATCACAATTAAAATTTGCAAAGAAGCGTTTCCAAGCTGATGCCCATATAATAATAATTTTTAAAATTGATATACCCAGTTAAAAATGTGGGACAAGGCATGATCCAGAACCCTACATCCTTGCTTAAATTGAATCCAAACCAGAATGTCACCTCATTGGTCCATCTCTAGTTCAGACCTTCAGAAATATTTGGATGAAGGTCAAAAGTTTTGTCCCTTAGCTGAACTTTATCTAGGCTGATTCAGTCCGACTGTTTACAGTATCTGCCCTTCCCAGCAAGTTTAAAACAGTTCTCCCCATAAACCTGTCCTTGTCTCTTGTGCTGAGATACTTCCCCAGAAGGATGCCTTTCTGATAACTGAGCTTTTCCTAAGCCTGGTCACTGCTCCTGTCTGGCTTTGTCACTGTCACCTGTAGTCAAGCTCCTGGCTCCCTCTGGTGCAGGTGAGAAGCCCCAATAGCCAGTTTGGATATCTTCTGAATGGGATCTGCAGTCCTTTATTAGAAAATAATTCACTGTGTCTTAGTGATAAGTCAAAGCATGCAAACAAACAGTAAATGAAATTGGTAAACACAAAGGGCCTGATCCAAAGCCCACTGAGGTCAAGTTGACTCCAGTACCCTTTGGATTAGGCCCCATATTCATATCTATGCAACACTAATACAAAATTGAACATGATGGCTTAAAGTTTGTAATAAATATACGTTGTGCCAAACCAGTTCTTAATTGTAGGGGAGAAGAGATGGTTATGATGCAGTAGCCTGATTTTCCCCTGCTGCTGGTTGAAAAATATAGCATTTTAAAATCTTGAGAAAAGTTACTAAGATTTCAAATGTCTCTGCCTAAATTTAGGTATCTGTAGTAACTAAGTGACCGTATTCTCTTCAGGGGGAAATGCTTGTGAAAATCAGTGTTCAAAATCAGGACAGTTATTTAGTTATCTAAATATGGACCTAGTTGCCTCACTTAAGGTCCAAGTTTGAAAAAAAACAAGCAGGACTTTGTGCCTTTTTTCTCCCCAAATCAACCACGGACCAAATTAAAGTTGTGTCAGAGTAGAATATGTCTGAGTCAAACTATCAGCTCTATCGTGTGTGTGGCAGGGGGGCGGAAGGGAGGATACTCTGACTGCCTTCAGGAAAGTGCAGCATACTGTGTTGGATTCCAGAGAGCTGCCTTACCTGAAAAAGGTGCTTGACAACTTGGTGAAGGAGTATTTCAGAGACGCAATCAAGATTTCAGTCTAGGGCCATTGACTTTGATTCTGCCTCAATGACTGGCTCACCTCAAAGGAACATTTATTTTTACACTGGGGCCCACAGGTGAGGCAAATATGACATAAGGAAGAGGCTGGAGCTTCTCAGCTGAGCATATAACACAAAACATATTGTACCTAATATCAGGGTCCTGCTCTGTTCAGGGGGACTAACCATCACCACATGTAAGAAGGACTTACAGGAGGGCCTGCGCCCAACCTGAAACACTTGTGAATTTCAGGGTATGTCTACACTACGGGATAATTCCGATTTTACATAAACCGGTTTTGTAAAACAGATTGTATAAAGTCGAGTGCACGTGGCCACACTAAGCACATTAATTTGGTGGTGTGCGTCCATGATCCGAGGCTAGCGTTGATTTCTGGAGCGTTGCACTGTGAGTAGCTATCCCATAGCTATCCCATAGTTCCTACAGTCTCCCTTGCCCATTGGAATTCTGGGTTGAGATCCCAATGCGTGATGGTGCAAATACAGTGTCGCGGGTGATTCTGGGTAAATGTCGTCACTCAGTCCTTCCTCTGTGAAAGCAATGGCAGACAATCATTTTGCGCCCTTTTTCCCCTGGATTGGCCTGGCAGACGCCATAGCATGGCAACCATGGAGCCCGTTTTGCCTTTTGTCACTGTCACCATATGTGTACTGGATGCTGCTAACAGAGGTGGTACTGCAGTGCTACACAGCAGCATTCATTTGCCTTTGCAAGGTAGCAGAGATGGTTACCATCCCTATTGTGCCATCTGCCATTGTAAACTGGTGATGAAATGATGCACCATTTGCAATTGGAAATAGGTGATGACGATTATCAATCATTTTGTACCGTTTGCAATTGGAAATTGGCAAGGATGGTTATCAATCATTTTGTACCATCTGCTGATGTCATGGGTGCTCCTGGCTGGCCTTGCTGAGGTTGGCCGGGGGCCCATAGACAAAAATGGGAATGACTCCCCGAGTCATTCCCTTCTTTATGTTTGATCTAAAAATAGAGTCAGTCCTGCCTAGAATATGGGGCAAGCCTACTAGAGAGCGAGAGAGCACAGCCACTCCGGGTCAGAGCCCCAGAGATCCCGCAGAAATGATGAGCTGCATGCCATTCTAGAGGGTGCCCCTGCAACAACCCCACCCATTGCTTCCCTCCTCCCTCAACCCTCCTGGGCTACCATTGCAATGTCCCTCCATTTGTGTGATGAAGTAATAAAGATTGCAGGAATAAGAAACACTGACTTTTTAGTGAGATAAAATGAGGAGGAGGCAGCCTCCAGCTGCTATGATAGTCCAGGGAGTACAGAGTCTTTTCTTTAGACACGAAAGTCTCCATCAGCTATGATAAGGACGGTTACCAATCATTTTGTACCATCTGCCAGGAATGACAGGGAGTCATTCCCATTTTTACCCAGGCACCCCCGGCTGACCTCACTGAGGCCATCCAGGAGCACTCACGGGATGATGTACCGTCTACCATCAAGAAAGGAAGGGGAGGGGATGGTGCTGTTCAGCGTCGCAGCACCGCATCTACCAGCAGCATGCAGTAAACATATGGTGACATTGAAAAATGGCAAGAAACGATTTTTTTCCCTCTTCTTTCACGGGGAAGGGAGGTAGGGCAAATTGACGACATATACCCTGAACCACCCCGGACAATGTTTTTGACCCTACAGGCATTGGGAGCTCAGCCAAGAATGCAGATGCATTTCAGAGACTGCTGGGACTGTGGGATAGCTGGAGTCCTCAGTCCCCCCTCCCTCCCTCCATGAGCATCCATTTGATTCTTTGGCTTTCCGTTACGGTTGTCACGCAGCACTGTGCTGAGTCCCTGCTGTGGCCTTTATCTATCATAGCCTGGAGATTTTTTCAAAGGCTTTGTCATTTTGTCTTCTGTAACGGACCTCTGATAGAACAGATTTGTCTCCCCATACAGCGATCAGACCCAGTATCTCCTGTACGGTCCATGCTGGAGCTCTTTTTGGATTTGGGACTGCATGGCCACCCGTGCTGATCAGAGCTCCACGCTGGGTAAACAGGGAATGAAATTCAAAAGTTCGCGGGGCTTTTCCTGTCTACCTGGCCAGTGCATCCGAGTTCAGATTGTTTTCCAGAGCGGTCACAATGGTGCACTGTGGGATACCGTCCGGAGGCCAAAACCATTGATTTGCGGCCACACTAACCCTAATCCGACATGGCAATACCTATTTCAGCGCTACTCCTCTTGTCGGGGAGGAGTACAGAAACCAGTTTAAAGAGCCGTTTATATCGACGTAATTTGATGGGTGCAGGGCTAAATCAGTTTAACGCTGCTAAATTCAGTTTAAACGCTTAGTGTAGACCAGGCCTCAGACTCACAGGAAGGGCAAGATCAGACTAGTGAGGATCTATCTGAGGACTCTTGTTGTTTTCAAAGGTCTGTGGTTCAGAAATTCCTTTGCTCAGCTTATGCTCCTTGCTTTCCTGCCACATTTTTCCTAAAATAGTTAGCCCAGAGTGTCCACAGTCTCAGGACAGCTCTGGGACAGTATGTGTACATGACTGGTGGGGAGGGAAGAGGAAGACTAGAGAGGTTTCAGATATTGATTTCAGGGTCTGTAGCAGATAGTTCGTGACAGGCAAGGATAGGTGTCAGAGAAGAAGGTTGAGACAAGGTGTCCTATATCCCAGGGATAAAATCAGCGAGTAAACTCCACCCAGATTCAGTTGGCTTGGACGCACGTAGGTCCACTAGTAACAGACTGATATTTGTACATGATGCTGGGCCAAGCTGTAAAAATAATAATATAAGTATGACTGAAGCTTGTGTGGGAATTGCTGTTTTTAATTAAACCTTGACATCATCTGTTGGGTATTTACAAATTGCCTTCCCATCCAAAAGCAGCAGCACTTTTCAATAAATTGAAGTTTTATGTCAGCTTCAAATTAAGGAGTAGTCACTTCCAGGAGTGTGGTGCCTTGAAGGCAAACAACATTGAATACTGTTTATACACAATACTTCAAACTTCACACAGTTACTTGAGTAGAACATATGCTTGTTGCATGATTCAATTAGGTAACGGGAAATTCAGTATTGGAAAGTTCACACTGATGAAGGAGAAGGTCACAGTTAAGAGTTCGGAGACAGCTTTGAGTTCTACTTACTGAAACATCTGCTTCTGCTGCAAAATGGGACTTGGAAAGGTTCGGCCTCCTTGAGCTATTTTCTTTATAATTTGACGTAATTTGTATTTAAATTGCGTAAATCTGCCTTTTTTCAGCAGAAAAATACAACAGACAAAAAAAAAATCAAAAAAGAAAATGTTACCCAGCAAAACAAAAGCTACCACCAGTATGTATGTGTATTTGGTAGGGCCTAATATGATTTTGTCATAGGAAGTCCAGCACAGTGTTGTTCTTTTTCAAAGACAGCGTTTTCCAAAAGTCACTGCACAGTGGTATGTGAGATAGCATGATTTTCCTGTGTACATAACTCTGGTCTTTCCGCCACCACTCTGTGGCAACTGTTTAAAAATGTTGAATTGGTTATGGTGACCACTTGTATCTATGTTGTGTGCTTCATCGGAGGTGCCTATAATTAAAAAATTAGACTAATATTAAAGGAGAGAGAACCTCACTGATGACATTTTCTTTACTATTGTATTTCACAATTCAGGACTACTTGCATTCAAATGCACTCTCAGTTGTAATATGTTCCAAAAATTTGGCAGGAAGCTAGTAAACTGTATTTCAGTTATATGAGTTAAAGGTACACTAACAGTAATGTATACTCAGAGAGACAAGCTTTTGAGCTTTGACCTGAAGAGCTCTGTGTAAGCTCGAAAACTTGTTTGTCTCACCAACAGAAGTTGGGCCAATGAAAGACATTACCTCACCCATCTTGTCTTTCTAACGTCCTAGGACCAACACTGCTACAGCAACACTGCATGCAGTATGTATACGTAACACTTCACAAATATTAACATCAGCACTTATCCCAAAAGGGCAAAGAATGTGACTTTGACCTCACAGAGACTGAGGATTCACAGAGAATTCCAGCCCAGCGCCATTAAATACTCATTGTGGAAGAACTGCCCATTCACATACTGTGCTGCCCTGCCCTGCCATCTCATTCCCCAACATTGGCTGGCTGGTTCCTCCATTGTGGCTATACACTAATATCCCCTTTAAAGGGGTGGGATCTAGAAGCCATTGAGGTAGACATAATACTACAGCTACTTGAATAAATTAATGGCAGCTGTTCTGGGGTTTTTCTGCTCCCTTTTTGCCATCCACTCACATTAAAAGTTCATAATGTTTAAGCTACTGACTCAGTTCTCTGAATCTTCAGAGTCACTCATCCTGCAGGTTAGAATTGCTCTATTTCTATTTTCAGGACATGGTTTTTAAGGACATCTATGAAAAGAATGTATTTGGGTGGGTGCGTTTTTTTAGGAAATATTTTAAAATGGCAGCTCTTTGAAGCTGCTCAAGTGTTTAGAATGTCAGAATGAGTCCTAGGGAGATGGGTGTGTGAGCATAGTCTAAGTGGTCAAGGATCTACAATACACATAATTGATCTCATGGGTCTGCAGTTTAGTTACACACTACAGATGGGTAGATGATATCTTTCTGTCTAACTTGACGTACATCAAAGACCTAAATATGAACAAACCATAGGCACCAACTCTGTGGGTGCTCCAAAAAAAACCAGTGGATGCTTAGCACCCACTAGCCACCTGCTGATCAGCTGTTTGGCAGCAGGCAGGAGGAGCTCAGGGGAGGTGATGGAGCAGGGATGGAGACTCGGGTGAGGTGGCAGAGCAGGGGCAGGAAGAGGCAGTGTGAGGGCAGGGCCTTGGGGGAAGAGGCAGAACGGGAGCGAGAAGAGGTAGAGCAAGGGTGGGGCCGTTAGAGAAGGGACGGAGTGGGGGTGGGGCCTCGGGCAAAGCAGAGGTGGAGCACTCATCCAGAAAAATTAAAATCAGTGCCTGTGGAACAGTCCCACCCCCCACGGTCCTTAAGTTTTCAAGTATTTGGATTGGAGGACCAGGATCTGGGACATTCTCTGTGGCTTTAGATCCAATGCAGAACCAAAGGTTCAGATACCTGTTTCTATGAGAAAAAATGTGAGAATGCTTTTTCCTTGCTTGCCTGCACCAATTCTTCCCCTCCCCCTTGCAGCCCCAACACTTACCCCTACAGACCTAGGCCAACTGTGGGTCTGCTTTATTCCTGGCTCCCTCACCCATTCAGCCTCTGTTCTTTTGCCTCTCCTTCTTGCTCCCCAGTTCCACACTCATACTAGAACAGAGGTGGGCAAGCTTTTTGGCCAGAGGGTCACATCTGGGTATGGAAATTGTATGGTGGGCCATGAATGCTCATGAAATTGGAGGTTGGTGTGCGGGCTCTGGGATGGGGCCAGAAATGAGGAGTTCAGGGTGTGGGAGGGGGCTCCGGGCTGGGGTATGGGTGAGGGGGTGAGGGCTCCACTGGGGGTGCGGTCTCTGGGGTGCATGAGGGTGGGACCAATGTTCAGAGGGCGGGAGGGGGATCAGGGCTGGGACAAGGGGTTTGCCTCAAGTAGCTCCTGGAAGCAGTGGCATGTCCTCTCTCTGGCTCCTATGTGAAGGCTCAGTCAGGTGGATCTGCACGCTGTTACTACAAACCATAATCCTTTCCACAGATTTGTTAGCCTCCGCTACCTGGGCCAATTTTGGCAGGGTTCCTCCAGCATTCAGAGATGGCAAACTTTTCTTATCCAGTTCAGACAATGATTGCTTAATGACTTAGGGTATGTCTATACTACTGCCAGATCGGCGGGCAACAATTGATCCAGTGAGGATCGATTTATCACGTCTGGTCTAAATGCAATAAATTGACCCCAGAGCCCTCTCCCGTCAACTCCTGTACTCCAGCGCCACGAAAGGGGCAGGCAGGGTTGATGGGGGAGTGGCAGAATTGGTCTCACGGGTCAGTCGAGCTAAGTATGTCAACTTCAGCTACGTTATTGTTCCCCCCCCCGCCGCTGCCCAGTGTAGACAGGGGTTTAGATAGCTGAGCTATCCCTTTCTGACTCATTTCCAACCAGAAATGTTGGATATGTCTGTTTAATTGGATTTCTGTGGGATATATTTTTAATTTAAAATGATTAGTAGAATCCCTCCATAAGTAGTATGCTTGCAAGTGTAAAGTATATTTACATTTATGGTGGGATATAGCCTATTTCACGTCAGTCATTTGCATGAAGTCAGATTTGTTGTATTTTGGAAATGGCTATAGCATTACTCCCTAAATATCACTATGTTAATAATTTTATTGCTGTGACACCCCCAACTAGCAAAGACTTATGACTTCTCATAAAACAATGCTTTGCAAATATCATTAAGGGTTACATTGAGAGAAGACTGATTTAATGAAAACAATAAAGTCCTTATCAAACATTTTTCTCCTACAGACAGGCAGTAAATTCTATAAAAAGTAATGCATCCTCCCCACTTCAATATATATTGTGCTGTCTAGGTTTATTGTGTTGTCGTCATGGCCAGCTGTGCTCACTGAATCTTGGAATAAGCTGTATTTAGATAAAACACATTTATTCCAGGAAACCTTTCGATATTAATCCAGCAAAGCAATTATATATAAAAATCTGCACTTTCCTGAAATTGGACCTTCCTTTGGCCAACGGATATATTATACATCTGAATTGTATCATTATATGTCTGAATTGTATCATGCATCTGGTTTAGAATCTGAGCCCTTGAGGCAAGGACCAAGTCTTTCTATATGTATTATGCAAGACCGAGCACACCTACTGTGCTCAGAGAACACAGGGTGTGATGTAAACCTACCAGAGCTGAAACATTTGATAAGGATGTCCTTAACTCATGGGTATCCTTCCAGGTCCAGCAGCTCATGTGGAATCAACTCTCATCTGAGTTACATGCATAAGAAGTATTAGGAATAAGGTTGATTTAATTTTAATCTCATTTTCCTCCTCTTCTAAATGTACCCTCAATTCCCTACTTCTTCAGAAACAAATATAGGCATCTGGATGACCAGAAGTGACAAGTATGGCTGTATATTAATCACAATTTTAATCGCACTGTTAAACAAGAGAATACCAATTGAAATTTATTAAATATTTTGAATGTTTTTCTACATTTTCAAATATATTGATTTCAGTTACAACACAGAATACAAAGTGTACACTGCTCACTTTATATTATTATTTTTATTACAAATATTTGCACTGTAAAAATAAAAAACAAAAGAAATAGTATTTGTTTCCATTCATCTCATATAAGTACTGAAGTGCAGTCTCTTTATTGTGAAAGTGAAACTTACAAATATAGATTTTTTTTAATGTAACTGCAATCTAAAACAAAACAATGTAGAACTTTAGAACCTACAAGTCCACTCAGTCCTACTTCTTGTTCAGCCAATCACTGACAAACAAGTTTGTTTACATTTATAGGAGATAATGCTGCCCACTTATTATTTACAATGTCACCTAAAAGTGAGAACAGGCATTCACATGGCACTTTTGTAGCTGGCATTGCAAAGTATTTACGTGCCAGATATGCTAAACATTTGTATGCCCCTTCATGGTTTGGCCACCATTCCAGAGGACATTGCTTCCATGCTGATGACGCTCGTTAAAAAAATGTGTTAATTTAATTTGTGACTCAATTCCTTGGGGGAGAATAGTATGTCTCCTTCTCTGTTTTTTCCGTATTCTGCCATGTATTTCATGTTATAGCAGTCTTGGATGATGACCCAGCACATGGTGTTCATTTTAAGAACACTTTTACTGCAGATTTGACAAAATGCAAAGAAGGTACCAATGTGAGATTTCTAAAGATAGCTACTCAACCCAAGGTTTAAGAATCTGAGTGCCTTCCAAAATGTGATCAGGGCTGGCGGTGGAGCATGCTTTAAGAAGTCTTAAAAGAGCAACACTCCAGTGTGGAAACTACAGAACTCGAACCACAGATAGGAAAATCAACCTTCTGCTGGTGTCATCTGACTCAAATGATAAAAATGAAAATGTGTTGATCCACAACTGCTTTGGATCGTTATCGAGCAGAACCCATTATCAGCATGGACACATGTCCTCTGGAATGGTGGTTGAAGGCATGAAGGGACATATTAATCTTTAATGCATCTGGCACATAAATACCTTGCAACGCCAGCTACAACATTGCCATGTGAACACCTGTTCTGAATTTCAGGTAAACATTGTAAACAAGAAGCAGGCAGCATTATCACCTGCAAATTGTAACCAAACTTGTTTGTTTGAGTGTGTGACTGAACAAGAAGTAGGATTGAGTGGACTTGTAGGTTCTAAAGTTTTATATTGTTTTATTTTTGAATGCAGTTATTTTTTGTACATAATTCTACATTTGTAAGTTCAACTTTCATGATAAAGAGATTGTATTACAATACTTGTATAAGGTAAATTGAAAAATTCAATTTCTTTTGTTTTTTACAATACAAATATTTGTAATGAAAAAAATAAATAAAAGTGAGCACTGTGCACTTTGTGTTCTGTGTTGTAATTGAAATCAATATTTGAAAATGTAGAAAACATCCAAAATATTTACATAAATGCTATTCTAATATTGTTTAACAGTGTGATTGATTGCTTTAATCGCTTGACAGCCCTAGTGACAAGCAAACATTTTCGATAGAGAACCATCTCCTTTCTAATTGAGGCTCCTCAGTTGTGGGGCTGAGAGAGTGATCAGTAGATATTTTTTTCATTAGGAAGAAAATAGAAAATGTGAGATTGGAGATAGCTTCATGAAGAGAGGGGTGAACCATCAGGGCATCCTTGTGTTGGGCAGGAGAATGAAGGAAATGGCAATCTCATGTTCAGTGATTATCCCAATTTCTGTAAAACTATGTAAAAGCAACAGTATTGTGAGTATTTTACTTTTTGCATGGGGTGCTTGTAGCTGTGCTAGTTGTTCCCTATTTATTCCGATAGTAGTTTCATGCCTAGATTATGTCTAGGATTAGCAGAATTTGATTTTGATTTTTTTATATAATTTTAACTCATAATATTGATGTTTATTTTAAGCAGTTCTTAATTTTTAATGTATTTAAATTTTCACAGTTGTACAAAATTTTAGGGGGCTGTGTCACCATCACTTGTCAAAATATCAGGGTCTTTGACACAGATTGAAGTCCCACTGCTATCTTCTGTTCTGTCTACACTGACGGTTCAAGCTCGGGCTGGAGTCTGGGCTTTCAGACTCTGTGAACAAGGAGAGTCCCAGAGCCTTGGCTTCAGCCTAAGTCCAAACATCTACTCCACAATTAAACAGCTCCATAGCCTAAGCCCACGAGCCCAAGTCAGCTGACATGGGCCAGCCCCAGGTGTTTAATTGCTAGTGTAGACATACTCTGAGGAGAAAGTTACCTGTTAAGGTCCCTTAATTTTTGATCCTTGTGCCAGAATATATAATTGTCTCTAGCAACTTTACCAATAGGTTTAATATTTTCTAAAATTCCTCTGTGGAGTCTCCTTATTACCATTGAGAAGAATACCGGAATATTAACTTTCTCCAACTTAATTTATATTTTAAGTCCTTCAATCTTGAGGCCCAATTTTGCAAGGCCCTGAGCACTCTCACTACAAGGTACCGTTGATTGGTATCTTGTAGTGGGTGAACTGTATAAACAAAGAAGAAACTCAGGACCAAGTCTGACAAAGTGGTGAGATACTCACCATCTCTCAGGACTGAGTCCTAGATGGCATCCTTGGTACCTGCCCTTCACTGTCTCCAGTAATAGCTTTCCAGTTGTGCTACTTGTTGCAGGATACCAGTAACTCAGACCTATTTTAATGAGAGTTACTTGGCATCCTGTGGTGAGGGAATTGAGCCATAGTGCTGCAGACAGTTGTCAGGATGGGTTTTAACTAGAACCACATAGTGTAAATGTAAAACACACCCAAAATAGGGCAAGTGGCATTTACCTGACTTAGTCATTTTTTAAAAAGCTCTTAAACACAGTAGGTTATCTTCTGCTGCCATTTCTTCCAGTGCAACTCCCACTGATGATGATGTGTAACTGTGAGCAGAATTTGGGCTATTGTCACTTAAACAGAGACAGTTTGAGTGCTTTTCCCTGTTTATTGAATTGGCAATGTTGCACAAGAGAAAAACCTACATAAAACTGAACAGTAGACACTATCAGAGACCAATAATGAATTATTTGGTACAGTTATATGTATTTATGACCCATGGAGAAGGAGGGAGATAGCTGTATTATTTTGTATTAATACTGCGCCTCAGTTTACCTGTTTGATATTATTCTAGCTGACTGCACAAAGTTAAATCAGAGGAGGCTGTAAGGGGGGAACAAGAAAGAAATAACAAGGATAAAACAAAGTGTCCTTAGGAGAGCAATGGGTGAGCTAATCATTGGGAAATACCACCCTGGCTGCAGACAGGCAGGCAGTTAAGTAACAGGCTTCTTTTTGCATGGACAGAGCCTAAGATCAAAAGAACAGTAAGCTGTTAGAAGCCCTGCCTAGAGGGAAAAGGGGGATGAGCTGGCAGCCTTGTTCAGAGACACTGCAGGAAAGACACACAAAGAGAGGGAAACTGCAAGAGGAGAGTATGTCTCTCCCTGACCAGAGAGAGGCAGAGCCTGCCATATGGCTGTGGAATTGAGGCAGGGACTCTGTGGGGTGTGTCTGAAGCAGCTGGGCATATGGGATAAGGAAGTGTTATTTACCTCTTCACATAACACAAGAACCAGGGGTCACCCAATGAAATAATGGGCAACAGGTTTAAAACAAACAAAAAGAAGTACTTATCATAACACACACTTAACCTGTGGAACTCATTGCCAGGGGATGTTGTGAAGGCCAAAACTGTAACAGGGTTCAAAAAAGAATTAGCTCATGGAGGAGAGGACCATCAATGGCAATAAGCCAAGATGGGCGGGGATGCAATACCATGCTCTGGGTGTCCCCAGCCTCTGATGACCGGAAGTTGGGATTGGATGATAGGGGATGGATCACTCAATGACTGCCTGTTCTGTTCATTCCCTCTGAAGCATCTGGCACTGCCAACTGTCAGAAGACAGGATACTGGGCAAGATGGACGATTGGTCAGACCCATTATGGCCATTCTTATGTAATACATATTTTTTGAAGGAGCTGTTTTGAGCCATTTTAATCAGCCACTGATCACAGGTGCCTGTAGAGCAGTGTCTCAAAGGTCCCAACTGCACTGCCTGTCACGTCAACACAGTTTGTGAACAGGAGCTGCCACCTCCGGATCCAGTCTGGGTGGTAAGACCGTGGGATTCCACCTGGAAAGAGGTGCAGGTGGCAAGACCTGTCACCTGAAGGGTGCATTCATGAGGGACTCCAAGGGTATATAAGGCGCTGCTTACCCTGTAACCATGGCAGGTTGCTGGGAGTAGGGGGATGTCATAGCCTGCTGATTCCATCAAAAGGGGGGTGAACGGAGGAGCTCCACTCTAGGAAGTGTGCAGATAGAGGCCTGTCACTTGGAAGGAGTGCCCACGGTGAGGCTTGGGGGTGGAGATCACACGTGCCACTTGCCCTTGAGCCAGCACAATGGCCATTAAAATGTATATTATGTGATTATTTTCTCTTTATGGGAATTTAAAAATAAATAGTAATTATTACAGCTACTACTAGCACTTTAGCGCTTTATATAGATTACTCTCTCACAGTGCTCCTGTGATACAGCTATTATCATCTCCATTTTACAGGTGAGGAAATGGAGACAAAGGAAGGGTAAATGTCATAACAAGAATATGCAGTAAATCCGTGGCAGACTGAGGGGTTAGACCAGGGATAGCCAACCTTCGGCACGTAGCCTGCCAAGGTACGCCCCCTGGCGGGCCGGGCCTATTTGTTTACTTGCCATGTCTGCAGGTTTGGCCGATCGCGGCTCCCACTGGCCATGGTTTACCGCTCCAGGCCAACGGGCTGTGAGACGCCGCAACCAGCACATCTCTCGGCCCGCATTGCTTCCGTAGCCCCCATTGGCCTGGAATGGTGAATTGCGGCCAGTGGGAGCCGCGATCAGCTGAGCTTGCGGACACGGTAGGTAAACAAACCGTCTCGGCCCAGCCTGGCCCACCAGGGGGCTTACCCTGGTGGGCCACATGCCAAAGGTTGCCGATCCCTGGGTTAGACCTCTTGTGTCCCTTAGGACACCCTTGTTTCCTTTCTCTGCATGGTGCTGGTGATCATTGGGAGGAGATAAGTAACTGACAAAGGGACTTCATTCTTGCCCACATCCCCGCTACCGCCTGCAGCCATAGCAGGGGTGATTTGGTGTGAAACACACAATTCGTGCATGAGGAGAGTGACAGATAGACAAAATATTGTATTGTACATAAGTACAGCAATGTGTTTTGAAACTCACATTCTGTAGTTAGGAAAACCTTGATGTTTTGTTTCATTGAAAAGGCAAAATGGAACATTTCAAGTGTCCTCACAGAAGTTCTCAGTACACAGGATACCATACAAAATAGTCACTTTAACTTTTAGGAATATGAGGTCTCTAGGCTATTAAATGTTTGTTGAGAAGTTAGATGAGACCAGAAGTGTTTTTTAGAATTAACAGGCAGGCAGATTACAAATGAGAGAATGAGGAAGCTTCTATTATGAGTGCATCCCTCGTAGGCATCTGGGCCCTTTTGTTGTCAACAGGGACCTGTTAAAGTCTGTAAGTAGCAGCTGCGACTGTGAGCCAACCGGCCAAGTCCTTAGGTGTTGGGCTAAATATGTAGAATCAATTCAGTGGGATTGCCAGGGTCATATTGAGTTCAGTGGGATTGCCAGGGTCATATTGCAGTGCAGATTCTGGACCATATTCATCTGGAACTCCTTCTTTGCATCTTGTACATACGAGTTTACTTTTTGGTCCTTTTAATAAAATCAGGGCCCCATGACCTAAATAGTTAAAAAAGACCCACACAATTAAAATACACATTACTGATGGTAACATATGTAACCCTGTAGAGGGGATGCTCCTGAAATACCACATTGATACTCTAGAGGACTTGCCCCTGGATTACAGAAGAAACGGCTGCAGTGGATCAGGGCTCGGTTTCCCAGATTGACTAGGTTCCAGGGCAGAGAGAGAGAACCAGCTAACAACATTACCAGAACCGTCAGAAGCCAGAACTCAGAGACAAAGGTCTTGGTTTTACTTTGTACTGTGTTTGGAGTATAGCAGGCAGAGACGCATCTCAGCCAGGGAGAACCTTTCTTCCCTGCACATTGCTACCAAGGGAAGACTTTGAGCCCTTTCGGGATTTCTTGGACACTGGTCAGCCCTATCTCAGCAGAGACCAGAAACCCAGGAGGCTGAGGTGAGAGTCATGGTCAGGCTACCAAGAGCCAGTCTAATTGCACATTGGAATCTAGGCCAGAGGGCCACAAGGATAATTTGACCACCCTTTGTAGGAAACCTTTGTATGAGCACCCATGTTTATTTTTGTTGATATTGTGTTTTAAGTCGATTACCAATTTCAGTGCTGCATCACCCATCGAAGACTGAGCCCAAACTCACTATTTGCCTTAGTAGGTATTGGGAAGGAGCACAGGGTGGTTTGTACTGGCTGTAAATGTTGGGAAGGGTGGAGATGATGTACTGTTTTTTATTATCCTGGTTCCATTTTCTCCATTGTCCCTTATCCTGAGTTCCCCATAGCTAATAAGATGCAGTCACTGTTTTATTATTCTTTGAATTGTGATAGCTATTTTATTTTTGTGTGTCCTAACTGACACCACTCTGTATTAAACTGGGTATTGAATATTTTCCCATTGGATGACTCTCTGTTCCTTGGCATTAAGAAGGGATTTATTAATTGGAGGCACCAAGCACCCTTACAGGCAAACCCAGGATCCATACTCCTGAGGAGAAAAGCTGCCTAACCATTGTGGTTTCAGTTTATTCCTGGTGAATAGTTGTCTGTATCACAAAATCACCACAACAGTAACAGCATCCATCTGTGCTGGAAATCTTAGCAGAGACCAAGCATCAAAGACATAAAAACTCACCTACAGAGCAGAACTTGATTGGCACATTGGGTGAAGCTTTGCCACTGTTTGTATTTACATCTTGTTTGGCTAAATATAGAACTTCACTTTGCAGGACTGTAAATCCAACACCTCTCACCAGGACAACATTCACTAATTAAAAACAAATAGCTACCAGTGATTAGACCACACTTTGAACTAATTACCATACTTGCTTTTTTTTCTCCCTTTGCATTAGGGAAGCATTAAGATGTCTTTAAACTTATGAATGTCTATCTTTTTTAATGACACTTCTATTTGATGTTTTTAGCAAATAAATTTCCTTCCTGGTGAAGACCTTACTTTCCTTTCTGCCAAAGTTCAGAGCAAATTCCTGGACAGAGGGTTGTCAAGGAGAGAACTTTTCAATATAGCAGCACTACTAGGCCCTACAATAATATATCTTGTAAGCCAGAAGGGGAAGCTCCAGTGAAAGACTGAGTAATCATTTTAAAAATAGTATTTTGTTTACAGCAGTACATTTTATAAACAAAGCATTTTGTTACAAAATAGCATTGATCTGAATGCAAATCATACATTACAGTGAAAACGTACCATACGGTACAATGAAGAAATTGGACACCCATTTAGCATTTACTGCATTGCAGTCAGATCCATCCTGACAGGGTTTATCTGTTATCTCATTCAGTTTCCTCAGAAAAATGAAATTATGAATTTCCCTATATGCTCTCAAAGCAGCTGAATACACTGGGTCTGTATGCTTACTATAAGGCTTACAGTCTTTTTACTGCAAGTTTATTGGCATTTGTAATTCTTTATGTATTTCCATCAAACTTCTTCTGCCATACTGCTAAAAACCGAATTCTACAGCCCATAAGGTAATGCTGAGTTTGCGGGGGGATGAGATTTACAGTACAGCAATATTAGGGTGTTTGCTTGTATTTTAAGCACCAGAATTGAACTCTTAATGTTATACAATATATTTTTGTGGAAGTGTAATTAATTTTTTCACAGAGTCATGATTTTTTTTCCTAAGTGGAAAATTATGCTAAGTCTTTGTGAGTTAATTAAAAACCTTATCTGTTAATTATCTACAGTGTATATACAAAATAGCTGTTCACATAAGTTCTGAAGTTAGGAGATTTTATCACAGGCATCTTACAGACTAAGTTAGAAACAATTATTAATATGCTAAACTTTTGCTTTTATCATTTTAATTGGAAGGTATTTGAAATGGTGGTTACAGTCCATCACCACATCTAAGTTGTAAATGTAAAACTAATTGCAATAAAATGACACAGAGTAAGTCTGAAAATAAATGACATTCCTTTTGTGTTTAATGAATCTAGGTTGTATAAATATCCTATCTGCCACCAGTTTGGGCTGGGAGAGATGGGATTAAAAATGTCTCAGCTTTATGGTGTTTTGCTGTCATTAATGATCTGGAATGTTCTCCTATAAGAGAACTGAGTTTATTGTAAGTTCAGGACAGTTACGATTTTCCTCACAATACGTTCAATAAGCTTAGCAGTTTTAAATCAGCAAGTCTAAGTAATTTTAACTTGGACCAAAAAAAAACCCTTGTCATTCAGATGCAGTAGGTGCAGAGCTTGATTTCATTTAATGGAGGTATTAATTTGAGTGTGATTTTTCTTTAAATGAGTCAAGACACACAATATCTACAGTAAAGGAATTTCTGGTACATATTACCAGATTTAGTCTCTGTTTTAAATTCCTGGCATGTGAAGTGGCAGAGCATATATTCACAGGTAATAAAGACAAAAACAAAAGAGAGTCAAATGAGCACAGTGATAAGGGTTTGGCAGGAACAATTAAAATTAATACAAGTGCTGAAGGAATAAAATTAGTAATCAAGTTGGGAGTCGTATGTTGGAAATAACAAATGTGCTACATTATCTACAAAGATAACACACTGCATTCATTTTTCTTTGGTAGCTAATTTAACTACCAGGTTTTTATTGCTTCTCCTGCTCAGTCCTTCCATTATTAACTGAAGTCGACATTTCCCACAAAAGTTCATCTTTGGTAGCGATAATTTGCTGCTGTATAAAATAAATGACTTTACATAAAATATATTACTGATTGCAGTGCCGCTTGGCAGTTTCTTGTTCACTGGTGAAATGAACAGAGTGTGTTTCTATTATGGCCTGTATGACTGTCCTTTAACAGCAATGAATATTGCAAGTGGTAGCATTGTTCTGTCTGTATATTTTTTTCACAAATTGTTCTTTATAGAAGAACGTTAATTAGTAACTGATAGATATGAAGATTGGCAGGGACAGCCCATTAATTCCATTTAACTTAATAGCACTCAGATCCTAGCTTGCAGTACAGCTGTATTCAGACTGGATTATAAATGTAATTTTTTGCATCATTAACTTGCTTGATTAATCTTAGACAGCATAAGCATAATTATAGAAACACAGGACTTGTAGTGTGCTAGTTTAAGGTTGTAACTTTGCTTCTTTATATTTGTTTCATTGTAAGTAGCTTAAGTTTTGAGAAGGAAGCTAAGAACTGAGTCCTTTTGTTTTCTCAGCATGTTACCCATGCTAAGTAGTAATCATTTCTCATTTCTGTTTTTTTAAATGCCCTGCGTACCATGCTTTGCTTTTGAGGAGCACAGTTATGGGGCATTTGAATAATAATTGACCATCATTAGCAGCGTGTTCATGCTGTTCAAGAAGTATTGATGGAAGCACGTGTAGTGTATCTTTGGTGCCCTTCATAGAATCCCATGGTTTCTGTGCAGGTTTCACCTGGGGGATGCTTACTGCCAGAAGATGTCATTGTGATTTTCATGTCGCAGTCATTGTGGATGATAAGCAGTTCCCCATATTGGACAAAACAAGAGCGCCAATTCAAATATCAACTTCAGATTTAGAATGGATTTGATGAAGTGCTGGACTTTATTAGTGACTGGCCTGGGAAGGAAATGCCCTTCGTGACCTCACATTATCTGTTAATAATAATCAGGAAACCCAACTTGCCTGGTATCCAAAAAGTGTTCGTTAATTTTTTTGTCAGTAGAATAAATTATACCCCCAAAATGAGTATTTGGTTTTGGTCCAAGTATTGTATCATCAGTATTAAATGGCACTGAATAAACACACACAGAAAATCACCTACTGCATGCAAACTCACACTTTCATATAAGTACTAGTCATGGGCTTAACTCTCAAAGTTAAGACCCAGAGTCAGCTCTGGTTCTGAACCCCTCAGAGCTCCAGAGGGGATGGATTCAGTTCTTTGAATATGGTCACTCTCTAATGTAATTTCTGTACTCAAAGAAAAAGAGACAGAGGAGCTAAAAAGAACATAAATGCGGTGGTGTTCTTTTTATAGTCACACACAAATTTAAGTGGTGGCTGGGGTCACAGAGAAAGGGTGTGACTGGAGTGCTCTGTGTCTGTAGATATGTAACTGGTTAATAGATAAAGTGCCGGTTGGTGGCTCTCAAGAATATGTAGCATAGTTCCTGGGTTTGGTAGGAACAATCACTTTTGTTTGCACTGTATATGACTTCCTCTGTGCAGCTCTTTTCTAGAATTTGAACAGAGGGAGCATTTTCTGAGATAAAGATGAAGCATTTAACTAATTTTGATTTTCCCAAGGGGAATTCAGATTAGTAGCTTAAAGGTTGGCTGCATGCTTACCTTTTTTTACTAATGCTAATTTTTCATGAAAGTAAGGCTCAGAGAGAGTGCACAAGCATCCTTAGAATTGAGAAAATAGAATATTTTACTATTTACTGCTGTTTCTATAGTCGAGACTCCTAACCCTTTTTTTCCCTTCCTGTTTGCATTCAGGAGCCCTGTTCAGGTGAACTCCTGCACCTTTGAAGGGAATAGTGCCAGATAGGGGGGAAGCAGCTGCTGAAAGAGCTTGCAGCACTCCTAAGACGACCAGGGAAGAGGTTTGGAGCACTGCAGGGGTCTGGATAGTAACCCTGACTTTGAGTGTTGAAATGCTTGCATCTCCTCCTGTCACTACAGAACAGAGAATGGCTCCAGTGCATTCTCCTCCCAATAGTTCTTCAATCTGCTGCTGAGAGAGGGAAAGGGGAGTTGCCCACATCCAGGAGCCCTCCCTTGGGGAGTGGGTGATGCACACATACCATCCTGGAGTGAAGAGGGTCCTGGGTTATCAGGGTGCTGGCAGCTCAGCAGGGAGCTTCTGTTCAGTGGGGTTTGTAACCCCATTGGGCTCTCCTGCAGAATTAAAACACACATCTCTCTCTCTCTGGCCCCCATCCATTTATAAAAGGGGGATTTTTTTCCCTGCTCCCAGGGATGCCCCAGGCTCTTGGGGCTCTTGGGAGATGTCACAAGTTCTCTTTTTCAGACAGACATTCTCCACCACCACTTTACCTCCCCCCCCCAAAAAAAAATGCTGTTGTAGATTAAGGTGACAAGCAGGGGTGCTGGAACTATAGTCATTAGGGCTGCGGCAGCACCCCCTGGCTTGAAGTGGTTTCCATCCTGTACAGGGTTTACAGTTTTGTTCAATGACTTTCAGCACCCCCCACTATAAACATTGTTCCAATGCCACTGTTGGCAAGGTAGTGATGCCCAAACCTCTTCCTGTCTCTCTTCTGTGGCAGGTGGAAATATTTCTCCCCTGACCTGTTAGGAAGCACTGGATAGAGCACTGAAGTGGGACTCAATTCCGCTTTAAGACAAAGTCTTCCTACGTGAACTCAGGCCAATCACTTTAAGTTACCCTGGGCCTCAGTTCCGAAATGTAAAATGAGGATAGTATTTCCCTTCCTCACGAGGCTGTCAGGAGGCTCAAATCCATGAATGATTTTGAGGTGCCCAGATGCTATAGTGATGAGAGCCACAGAAGCACCTAGACAGATACATAGAATCAGATCATTTTCGTGGGTATAGGTGCACCTGTCTCCTGAGCATCTTCAAGTCCTTCAAGCAGCTGCTACCTGACCTGGTGCCTCCCACCCTTTCTAAGATGTCAAAATCTATCTGGCTGGAGTTTCTGCCTGCAAACATGAGGAAAAAGGAGAGGGTCAGTCAGAGACACCTATATGTCAAAAATTAATATTAAAAAGAAAGGCACAACTAATCTGATGATAAATTGTGTAGTCAATTGCTTGATCATACCTCAGTTCATTATTAAATATATTCAAGAGGCCAAATGACCAATATCAGTCTCATTTAAGGCCAGACATAGCCCTAGTGAAGTACATCAGAACAAAGTGGAGGATGCCACTCTAAGTCTGTCTAAAATGTGCTGAATCTTCAGTATAGTATTTTAGATTGCACTGCAGAAGAAAAATCAATATTCTTTCCATGAAACTCAGTATTGTGCCCCTTTTAGTTGTGGTGGTCTAGTTTAATAAAGGTCAGGGACAGAAGTGGGGGTGGAATGGAATTGTCTTGAAAATAGAAAGTTGTATTTTGATTAAAGCTTTGATTTTAGAGTCAAACAAGCCTAGTTTGTTCTTAGGGGGGAAAATATAAAATTACCTCATTCTACACTAGAGTGCACACCGTTAATTTCCGTTTCTTTTTCCAAATGATGTAAAACATGATGAGAAATATTTCATACATCACATTTGTAGGGTAGGAGAGGATAGAAAGTACTCTAGGTAATGAATGAGCTGTAAATATATTTTCCACAGCTGTTCACTGTGTTCAGGATCACTTTAATTATCTGCTCACTAAGTCCAACAGGAGATATGGAATGAACCTCAATGCAATCAATAGAAAATTAGACTTTTTAAGTGGAGTCGCACTGCAGGTATGAGTCTGCTCTGTTCACCAAAAGTCATAGTGTGAATACAATTTGTGTTTCTGTATTAGTATTTATTTAGCATAGTAGTAGAAGCCCCCGCATCAACCTTCTTTTAAAACTTGTTTGCAAGGAAACTGAGTTTCTGAAGAAAGGGGAATCTTTGACCAATTTAGCATCATCAGTGAGTGACAAGATTTACATCTAAATCTTGTGGCCAATTGCCAGCACTATTTTGATGGGTCTCGCGCTTTCTCTTTTTTGAGGGGGGTTCAGGGCACCTCTGTGTTTTGAATGCCAATGCAAGCGTAGGCATGACTTTCACCCAGGAAGCAGCAGCTACCTGCCCCTTTGACCCCTCCACTGCCTCGGTGCCTCTCTGGGGTTACTGGCTCGTTCCCTGGGATTTCGGCTTTCGCTGAAATGGAGCTAGTGCATGTCTGTCTACCAGCGCTGGGAAATGTGCTCTGGGCTGCAGTACAGACATTACCCTAAGTGAAAGCTCATCTCCCAAGCTATTTCCTATGGGTTAATCTTCTGGATCAGCAGTTCAGGCAAGACTCTCCTCTGATGGCACCACTGAGAAAGCAAAAAAGTTAATGGCTTCTACTCTGGGCCAAACTGTTACCAGTCCTGCAGAACTAAACCTTCTCCTTAAAGCTCAGCGATGAAAGCATGATGTTGTAATAGAGCTGTGATAGCAATTCTGTAGTTCATAGTTAAAGCTATGACATCGGCTACCTAAAATGTTCAACCTGAAACTCAAAAGTACTCAGAGTCAAGGTTTTATTTGAGTTTTCTCAGCTGTATCTGCAAACATACATTATTTAGACTTTTTGCCTCAGCGGAAAACGTTGAAGTTAGACACACAATCTTGTTGATGTTGTTGTCCTCAATAAATGACAGTGAAACATTTCTGCGGAAATTTATTCTTAATTTCATGTTTTGAGATAGGTTTATTGGAATTGGTCACGTGGTTCTGTTCCCAAAATTGTCCAAGCCTAATCCATGCGGTTAGGTCAGCAGATAGGTCAGCAGAAGCTATTGTAGCTCATTGTTTCAGAAGAGAGAGGGGTAAAAATTTTTATGGTTTCTCTGAGCCTGTCAGAGAAACTCTGCATGTAAATATTCTCATTTCTACCTGCAGTTAATTACTTCCCCCAAACTTTGAGGCTAGATTGATGTGCATTCAAAAATCCAAGGCAAAATTAAACCGGTTTTCTGACTACTCTGATCATAGGAATGGGTGTTGGCTAATCGGTCCCCAGTGCAACTTACTTGCCCCAGCTGGAATAGTTTTCCAGGGAACATTCTGCCAGTCCATGATTACCAGAGTGCATTGCAGACCAGCTCTGCACTCATCACTCTGGGGACCAGAAGAGGGTGAGCGGTGGAGGGCATGAAGTTGGCTGCACCAGCTTTATGCCATTTGTATGCAGTGTAGTTGTAGCCATGTTGATCCCAGGACATTAGAGACACAAGGTGGGTGAGGTAATATCTTTTATTGGACTACTGTTTGTGAGAGAGACACACTTTCAAGCCAGACAGAGAGGAAATTCTCAGGTGCTCATCAGGAATGTTTTATGTTTGCTTTATGCCACTCTGCTGAAAGAAAGGGACTTTCATACCTGCCAAGAATGTGGTCCCAGACCCTTCATTTTAATTATTGGATACTCGACCAGCTAACATGTTAAAATACAGCTTGCCTTGTCTATGCTAAGGTTTTAAAATGTGTGAGATGGAACATGTTAGCTAACCCTTTTAAAAAAGAGTCCCTCTTATCCTAGACTAGACAATGGCTGGGATGAATGGGTCAGTTGCCACCTTTCAGAAACTATTGTTTCAAGCTGTCTGCAGAATCAGGTAAACACCACTGCATTGTTACACTAAGGTCATGTGTTCAAGGTGTTCTTCACAGCCATAAGCTATAAGCACTAGAAACATAAATTAAAGCTGAGAATCTGACAACGTAGTGACTCCAGGAGTCAGGTCCTATAGTGCCTGTGGCTCTTGTCTACACTTGTGAGTGTAAACAGTGACATGTACACTGCTAGAGTGTACACCACGTACCCATGCTGAGTGTCGACATATGCTGTGCTCTGCATGGGTACACGCTATACACAGGCACATACCCATATCCACACTGCCTCTTTTTGGTATGTGACGGTAACACTAAAATTTCAGGGGCAGATGCTGTAAGAAATGCTTTGCTGCATGTTGCTCCCTTCAGGCATTTGATGATAGCTGCTCCTGCTCGTCTCTCCTTTCTGCCACACAGTGTTGGGAAAATGGAGCAAGTCCAGGAAGCTGTGTTCCTGCTTCTGCTCTTGGGACAAATGTTTATGCACTGCAGTTTCACATACTGAACAGAATTGGTTCAAAGAGCTGTCAGAGGCTGAAGACAGCTGACCCAAAGGAGGAATGACAATCCAGTCAAGTCCTGTGTAACAGATAAAGTCATAGACTTTAAGGTCAGAAGGGACCATTATGACCGTCTAGTCTGACCTGCACAACGCAGGCCACAGAATCTCACCCACCCACTCATGTAATAAACCCCTATGTCTAAGCTATTGGAGTCCTCAAATCATGGTTTAAAGACTTCAAGGTGCAGAGAATCCTCCAGCAAGTGACCCATGCCCTATGCTGCAGAGGAAGGCGAAAAGCCCCCAGGGCCTCTGCCAATCTATCCTGGAGGAAAATTCCTTCCCGACCTCTAATATGGCAATCATCTAAACCCTGGGGTAATATTCATCAGCCAGACACCCAGGAATGAATTCTCTGTACTAACTCAGATCCCACCCCATCTAACATCCCATCACAGGCCATTGGGCATATTTACTGCTAATGGTCAAAGATCAATTAATTGCCAAAATTAGGCTATCCCATTATACCATCCCCTCCATAAACTTATCAAGCTTAGTCTTGAAGCCAGGTATGTCTTTTGCCCCCACTGCTCCCCTTGGAAGGCTGTTCACTCCTCTGTGTTTTGAATGCCAGAATTGCCATAGTACACACATGGATGGACCACTATTTCTGTTCACAAAGATCTGGCATGATGTGGTGGGACCACATCATATTCGAAACCTGAAATGATGATAAGGGCTGCAGAACTTCAGAATGAGGAAGCAGCCCTTCATCGAGTTGTGCAAGGAGCTTGCACTAACCATCCAGCACCAGATCACTTGATTTTGGAAACCTATATCAGTGCAGAAGCAGATGGCTTTTGCCCTTTGGAATCTGGCAACACCTGACAGCCAACTAGTCCGAGGTTGAGAAGTCAGCTGTTAGGGTAGTGGTTGTACAGGTTTGCCAGGCTCTCAGTACTGTGATCTGCCCGCTGGTGGTTGCCATAAACCAAAGTCCCTGAAATTATAGCGGGATTTCAGAGGATAGGTTTTTCTCAACAGTGCGGGGGCCATTGATGGAACACACATCCCTGTATTTTGCCCACTAAAAGGGGCCAATGACTACATGAACCACAAAGGTTACTATCCACTGGTTCACCAAGGCTTAGTGAACAACAGGGTTCGGTTCATGAACACGAGCAATGGACATGCATGACAGATCCATGATGCCAGAGTGCTCAGGAGATTGGAGTTGTACCGTAGGGGGAAAGAAGGGACTTTATTCCCCGGAAAAGGCGTGATTATGTATGGTGTTTCTGTGCTGAGATTTGTTTTGGGGGACCCCAAATACGTGGTGCTACCATGGCTCAGGAAGCTGCACCCTGACATTGCCGACCCAAGAACAAGGGATTTGTACTGCAGACTGAGTAGCTGCAGAACACTCTACCACTGGTGATGCCTCTGGACCCACTGGGATGCCAATGTGTCCAGTACTGTTTGGATTATTGTGGTATGCTGTGCTTTGCTGAGAGGGGAATACTTCCACAAGGAGTGGGCACAGGACACAGCTGCTTTTCAAATTCAGTACAGGCAGTCTGATCTCACCCGCATGCACACTGCTTCTGGTTCCCAGGAAACCAGAGAAATTTGTGATGATGTGAGCTCGCACGTAATGGACCAGGGTGGAGCCAGAAGCTTACCTGGGACTGTGCCAAGGTACATTATTGTGACACTGGTGCTGCTTGACAAGCTCTGTAGAGCATTGCCTTCTGTTGTGAGATACCTTGGTGGGTTTTGATCCCCTGCAGCTGATGTACTAACTGAAATCAGACAACTGGGGAGGACCCTGAAGCTTAACAGTTTTAGCTGTAGTTTTGTGCTATGGGAACTTTTAACATGCTTTAATGTCATCCTTCAGCAATGCTTTTGTTTCATGTTAACGGCTGTATTTCAGGTTGTTTTATGGGGATCCCTTAAGCATTTTTACAGTACTTTAAAAAAGTTCTGAAAGGTTTTGGGAGAGAATTAACACATTCCTTACCTTACACTTCTTCTGTCTGTCACTATAGCTCAGAGCTCTTATCAGATGCTATGCTGGATTGCTCCCATGGCATGGCAGCTCACATGACTGCAAGTGGGAACTGTTTGGTGGGGCAGGGAGTCATTAAAGCACTTAGCTGTTAGGTACCTTCACTATTACCTTTTTTCCCTTTGTCTGTATTCTCACTTCGTTATCAACAGACACATAAAGGTGTTTCAGTTAACTTGTCTTCCAGTTTTCATTTGCACAAGCAACAGTTATTTCACAGCATAACACAGTTAGTTGTTATGAGCTCCCCGCCCACTCTCCTTTTCTTTTAAACATTAGCCAATTCAGGGGCAGGGGTTGTGGAAGGTACGGAATTGTTAGCATGTCCATGGAAACAGATTTTCACAGAAATCACAGTCTTGTGCTGTGAATACTGCTACCTCATCCCAAACCTCTGGGGATTATTGCATTGTTCATACTCAGGAAAACAAGGTGCACGCACAAGGGAAGTGAACAGTAACTTTTATTTACACATTTACATGGGACATAGAGCTAAAATGGTTTGTAACAGGAACAAAATGACCCCCCCTCCCTCCAAGCCATATTCTCACAGAAGTGGGCAACCAAGTCTGTCGAGGTGTCTCCCCATGCCCTCGTCCCTGCCCAAAGAAGGGGGAACATCCTCAGAATATCATGGGTAGTGACAAACGTGGACATCTCCTGTGTGGGGTTTGGGGACTATGCCACAGCTACATAATGGGGCTTGTCATTCCCCTCCTCCATGCTCTAGTGGTTCCCATGTGAGGTATTTGGGGTGCAAGCAGAGTATGTTGTACTGGGCATCCAGCATTTTGTTCCCTGATGAAGGGTGGTGGGGGGAGATGCTGCCTAGGCAGCAGCCTGGGTATCAGCTGGAGGGTGAGAAGAACGGGGAGCAGGAGGAGGAGGAGCCTGATCTGAGAAAGGAGCAGTGGAAAGGGTAGTGGGCGGACCCTGAAAACATTCTGCCACCAATTGGATTAGGGATTACATGAGCGCATAGTCCTGTTCCTTCTTTGCACACTCCCTTTGCCTGTGCTTTTTTTTCATTTGTCAAATGCCTCATCTTGCCTAAGAGCCCGATCCTCCCTTGCCCTAAGAAAGTCCAACTGCCCCTGACTCCTTCTATCTGTGCCAACAAGTAGATTCTACAGAGTACTTTGGCAGCTTCCTCTGCTCTCCCTGCAGTGCTGCTCCTTCCCTCCTGGCAGAATAGGCTCCCTCTTGGCATTGGAATATCGTGCCAACTCAAACAAAATATCCTAAATCCCCACATGTAACACAACTTTGTTGCCAAAAGCCATAATAGTGATGCTTTTTAGAATCCCATGAATGCA
Source organism: Gopherus flavomarginatus (assembly GCF_025201925.1). Classification (NCBI taxonomy): domain Eukaryota; kingdom Metazoa; phylum Chordata; order Testudines; family Testudinidae; genus Gopherus; species Gopherus flavomarginatus. Next base: position 71,579,347 of record NC_066618.1, on the reverse strand, counting down.
GCTGTTACAGCCACCATCCTTCAGACTACTTTTGCAGCACATGAGGAAGGAACTGAGGTTAAATATGGTAAGATACTTGCAGGACTTTTATTAAAATGTTGTGATGTTTACAGTGCATGGATGAACTGCTTAGGGGGGTGGGGTGTTGGTTCCTTCAGGGCAATGTTACCAAGTCACCTTTGTGTTCTTTAAAGGCTGACCATCACTTGGAGAACACAGTTATTTGAAGGTACTGGAATGGAAAAGAGAAGTGGTTTTCCAATACTGTGAACAGGACCGGCTCTAGGAACCAGCAAACCAAGCATGTGCTTGGGGGGTGGCACAATTTCAGGGGTGGCATTCCAGGTGCTCTTGGAGGTTTTTTTTTGTTTTGTTTTTGTTTTGTTTTGTTTTGTTTTTGCTTGGGGTGTCAAAATACCTAGAGGTGGCCCTGACTGTGGAGGAAACTCAGCCACCTGTGCTAGAGGGACATTTCTGATAATGGTGACCCCTCTATATATTGCTGAGTGGAGGGGTTTGGTGAACTATGAAATTGAGCCCAGCACATTTGCCCTGCTTTTAAACCTCAGGAAACCAGCTTAAATTTCTGCTATACCAAAAGTTTGCAGAATTAGGCTTACTAGACTAGCAATTTGAGAGGAAATTAACTGTATTTTATGATAGCAGGCAGAATTGCCATGGAAGAGGAACAGATAACCACAGAAAACATCCACCTACCTCCTAGGCCCGGCCTATGTCCCATGAAAAGTATTGAAAGGGACCTGGAAACAGATGTATTTTCTTCACTGAAGTTTTGGTTAACACTGCAAGCCAATCACCTCTCCACTGGTGAAGGACATGGAATTGTGTTTGTGCAATCCCTGGAGTGGATGCTTCACCCACACCTACTTCTCAGAGCTGTTCAGTGCGGGGAGAGGACAGACACCAGGGACTGGGAATGATACAAAACATTTGAAGTGGTCACAGTGTTAATAGACTGCTCTGACTTTCCTTGGACAAGTAAATAGTTTTCTTTAGCCTTCCAGACTGACGCCTGAGCCACCAGCCCCTCCCTCCCACTCCCTTGGCTCCCGGTGAAGGAAATATGTGGAGAGGAGAGGACTGGTTGTGGGTCTTTGGGCTTGGCTACACTAGAGAGTTGCAGCGCTGGTGAGGAGGTTACAGCGCTGCAACTTAGGATGTGGCCACACTTGCAAAGCACGGCCAGCGCTGCAACTCCCTGGTTGCAGCGCTGGCTGTACACCCGGTCGAGCCTCGGGTGTAGGGATTCCAGCGCTGGTGATCCAGCGCTGGTCAGCAAGTGTGGACACCCACCAGCGCTTTTATTGACCTCCGGGGTATAAGGAGGTATCCCAGCATACCTTAGAAGCCTCTCTGGTAATCATGCACACTCCACTGCCCTGGGCTCAGCTGACCCCTCCTTTAAATGCCCTGGGAATTTTAAAAATCCCCTTCCTGTTTGCTCAGCCAGGTGTGGAGTGCAATCAATCATTCAATCAATCAGTGACCATGCCTCCACGCCCCAAATGAGCCCCAGCATGGAACAATTCCAAGCTGCAGGACCTCATCAGTGTTTGGGGTGAGGAAGCTGTGCAAGCACAGCTGCGCTCCAGAAGGAGAAATTATGATACCTATGGGCAGATATCGCAGTCCTTGCTGAGAAGGGGCCATGAACGGGATGCGTTGCAGTGCAGGGTCAAAATAAAAGAGCTGAGGAGTGCTTACTGCAAAGCCCGTGAGGGAAATCGCCGCTCAGGAGCTGCCCCCACAACCTGCCCTTTTTACAAGGAGCTGGATGCCATACTTGGGTGTGACCCCACTGCCAATCCTAGGAGCACGATGGAGAGTTCAGAGCAGGGAGAAGTGGGGGAGGGTGTAGAGGAAGCCGACAGTGAGGTTACTGACGTGGAGGGAGACACCCCGGAGTCCCAGGAGGCATGCAGCCAGGAGCTCTTCTCAAGCCAGGAGGAGGCTAGCCAGTCACAGCAGCTGGAAATTGCTGGAGAGGAAGAAACTGAGGAGCGTGCTTGGGGTAAGCAGATTTTTATGTTTTGGGAGAGGAGGGTTTGGGTTATGGCTGCCTGCATGCCTAAACGTGGAATAGCCCATTGATTTGCTCTATCACATCTCTGTAATCTGCCTCGGTAATCTCTTGAAATGTTGCAGCCAGAGCGTGCGCAATGTGCTTTCTCAAGTTTATCGGGAGAGCCACCGTGGTCCTTGTCCCGGTCAGGCTAACTCGTCCGATCCACTGTGCAACGAGGGGTGGGGGGACCATGGCTGCACACAGGCAAGCTGCATAGGGGCCAGGGCAGAATCCACACTGCTGTAGAAGACCCTCCCTCTCTTCCCAGGTAACACGCAGCAGTGATATATCTGGCAGTAGGAAACCCTGTTGAGAATTTAGGGATACTTGAGTGCAGGGCGCCAGGTTCGCGTTCCCCCCCCAGCCCCGCGGTGCGTTCCGGTCTCCACACCCCCTTCCCAGCAGGCAGCCAGCCCCGCGGTGCGCTCCGGTCTTCCCCCCCGCCCTTCCCAGCATGTAGCCAGCCCCGCGGTGCGCTCCGGTCTCCCCCCCCCTCCCAGCAGGCATCCAGCCCCGCGATGCGCTCCGGTCTTCCCCCCCCCCCTTCCCAGCATGCAGCCAGCCCCGCGGAGCCCTCCGGTCTCCCCCCCCACCCCGTTCCCAGCATGTAAACAGCCCCGCGGTGCGCTCCGGTCTTCCTCCACCCTTCCCAGCAGGCAGCCAGCCCCGCGGTGCCCTCCGGTTTTTCCCCACCCTTCCCAGCAGGCATCCAGCACAGCTGTGCGTTTCCCCCCCCCCCCTCACCAGCAGGCCGGCAGTTACGCGGACCGCCCCCCCCCCGCCAGCAGCTCACCACCTTCCTGTTCACTACTGTCCCCTGTGCAGGAAACCAGCTACCTCCTGTACCCAGTGCAGATAAACCTCAGTGACCCATCGGTCAATTCCCCCTCCCAGGTGCACTCAGGGCAGAAACACTCACCCCATTGCTCGCCATGCCTTCGCTTCCCTGGCCTCTCTGTGTTATGTGAGGTATGTGGGAAGGATGCTACAAAAAGTCTAAAAACTCCTTCACTGTGTGATAATAAACAATGTAGCCTCTGTGTATTACATGTTTCTATCTATGTTTTTTTTTAGTGACCTTGACTAATGCAGCCGGATCACCGGCCTCACGTCGGTTGCAGAACTTGAGAAAAAATCCCCGAAAATCAAAAGAAGAATTGATCAAAGCAGTTATGATTCACTACAACAGAGGAAGTAGGAAGACGCAGGAATGGATGAGAGAAATGTATGAATGGAGAGGAGAAATGTATGAGTGAAGGCAAACAGAAAGCAGGAGAAAAGAATTGGCTATCAAAAAAACCTCAAAGCAGATGATAAGCCTCCTGGCTCGCCAAACTGAGTCTTTCGAGTCTCTCGTAGCCATGCAGGCAGATCTGTACCGTGGTAACCCATACCCCTCCCAAAGCTCTCTTTCTTGTTCCCCAGTATTTGCACAAAACACCTTTCTCCAGCAGCCAGTTTCTTATTACCTCCAGCTGCCCCCAACACCTGTATGATCACCTACCAGCCTGATAACTATAATTCTTACTCCTCGTGCACTCCACCCCCATTACCCTGCAGCATAGTAATCCTGAAGTGCAGCAGACATTGAACAGCAATCCAAACAGGACATATTCAAACCTCTGAATGTACAGTCCACCACCCTAACCCCCCTGGCCTTTTATGTACTGTACTTTGAATAAAGGATTTTATGGCTTTTACAATACGTTTTATTATTGCAGGAAGTGGTAAATATTGTACCCCAAGGTAGAAACAAAGCACAGCAAAGGCACCAAACATTACTGTTGGCCTCTCAGCATCAAATTGCTCCCTTAAAGCATCCCTAATCCTTGAAGCCCTTTCCTGGGCCTCACCTAGTAGCCCTGCTCTCTGGCTGTGCAAATTCATTCCTCAGGCGTCGAACCTCGGAGGTCCATTCCTCACTGAATCTTTCCACCCTTCCTTCACAAATATTATGGAGGGTACAGCACGCGGATATAACAGCGGAGATGCTGCTTTCCCCCAAATCTAGCTTCCCATAAAGACACCTCCAGCGGGCTTTCAAACGGCCAAAAGCACACTCCACAGTCATTCTGCACCGGCTCAGCCTGTAGTTGAACCGGTCCTTGCTCCTGTCAAGCTTCCCTGTATACGGTTTCATGAGCCATGGCATTAAGGGGTATGCGGGGTCTCCAAGGATCACAGTGGGGCATTTCGACGTCACCCTACTGTGATCTTGCGGTCTGGGAAAAAAGTCCCGGCCCTCAGCCTCCTGAACAGGGAACTGTTCCGAAAGATGCGTGCATCGTGCACCTTTCCAGGCCATCCTGAGTAAATGTCAGTGAAACGCCCACAGTGATCCACAAGCGCTTGCAGAACCACGGAGAAATACCCCTTGCGATTAACGTACTCTGATGCCAGGTGGGGTGGTGACAGAATAGGAATATGCGTCCCGTCTATTGCCCCTCCACAGTTAGGGAAACCCATTTCTGCAAAGCCATCCACAATGTCCTGCACGTTCCCCAGAGTCACAGTTCTTCTTAGCAGGGTGCGATTAATGGCTGTGCAAACTTGCATCAGCACCATTCCAACGGTGGACTTTCCCACTCCAAACTGGTTCGCCACCGATCGGAAACTGTCTGGAGTTGCCAGCTTCCAGATTGCAATAGCAACCTGCTTCTCCACTGGCAGGCCAGCTCTCAATCTCGTGTCCCTGCGCCGCAGGGTAGGGGCGAGCTCAGCACACAGTGCCATGAAAGTGGCTTTTCTCATCCGAAAGTTCTGCAGCCACTGCTCATCATCCCAGGCTTGCAGGACGATGTGATCCCACCACTCAGTGCTGGTTTCCCGAGCCCAAAGGCGCCGTTCCACGGTGCTGAGCACGTCTGTTACTGCCACAAGCAATTGAGTGTCTTGAGCGTCAGGTGTTTCAATATCATCGTCTGACTCCTCACTGTCACTTTGCAGCTGGAGGAATAGCTCCACTGCCATGCGTGATGTGCTGGCAACATTCATCAACAAGGTCCTCAGCAGCTCAGGCTCCATTTGTAACAGAAATCTCAGAAATCGCGCTGCAGACTCACAATGCCGCCAAACTGCTCGGAATGTGTAGCAAAGCACCACGGGGCGTTGGAACAGGAAGCGGAAAGACCCGCACACTTCCTTCCCCTTCCCACAAGCCACAGCGCCAAAATGGGACGAGGTGCTCTGTGGGATAGCTGCCCACAATGCACCACTCCCAACAGCGCTGCAAGTGCTGCAAATGTGGCCACACTGCAGCGCTGGTAGCTGTCAGTGTGGCCACACTGCAGCGCTGGCCCTACACAGCTGTACGAACACAGCTGTAACTACCAGCGCTGCAAAACTGTAAGTGTAGCCATACCCTTTGAGCAGCTATAAGAATCATAAAACTGTTCTTTTCCCACCTGGACCCTTTCAGAACCCACATTCTCCCTCATCATTTCCGCCCCAGCAGACTCTGCCTAGGTACTATCGCCATTCAGAGTGCTGGCTGACAAATTCACAGACAACCAGGAGCACAGGGACTGCTTGTTAATACGTTGCTACAGTTGATGATAAATGTTTTACAGTGATTCTTGAGATTTCAATAAAACCTTTTATTTGCAACTGTGTCTTGCTCGGGGACCAAGTCAGACTGGACTGAGGTAGGATGGGGTGGGGTGGGGTGGCCAGCTTCAGGCATGTATTACTGGAGCACGAGGGGATATTTCCAGGTTGTGCGGGGATGTATTGTGATTTACCAGGTTCAGGTTCTGGTTTCTGCTGCAGCATAGGGTCTCCTCAGGCTCCTCAAGGGGGTCTTCTGGGCTGTAGGTGTAGAATCACATTCTCCTCACCAGGGCTGCCCAGAAGTGGGGGCAAGTGGAGCAATTTGCAGGGGCCACGCGAGCCGCTCCAGGTTTTCGGTGGTGGACTCTTCACTTGCTCCAGGTCTTCAGCGGCTGGTCCTTCAGTGCAGCAGAAAACTCTGAGCAAGTGAAGGCCCCGCCGCTGAAGTGCTGCTGAAGCCTTGGAGCGCAGCCCGGTGAGTACAAGCGCCACAAGCGGCGCAAAAAAAAAAAAAAAAAAAAAAAAAAGCCGCAATCAGCAGCACTTAGGCTGCTCTATCACCACCGCTTCATTCTTCTGCAGCAATTTGGTCGTGGGTCCTTCCCCACCTTCCTTTGGTGGACAGTAAGGGGGCATGGCCCAAAACCACACTTGTAGTTGTAGACACGTGCAAGTGTAGATGTTCTCTATGTCTCAGTCTGGGCCTGCTTGAAACTACTTTTTAAAATTAACTTAATAACTCCAGTTGACACTGACCCTTTAAGACATTTAGCTTTGCAAGATGCTTACTATTTATGTACAGTAACTTCTTCTCAATGGTTTACTTTTACCTTACTTATAAAGACACATTCCATAAAGTGTTTAAATACCGAAAAGGCTTAGACACTATAGAATATATTATAGAGTTGTTTGAAAGGTCTATAGAGCTCTCGCAGGTAAGCATTCTACTTTTTTAAAATATTCTAATCACATATAGCATGTTGGATTAAAATGGCTTTTTTGGAATCATTACACTCTATTGCATAAATAAGAGGTGTTATTAAAAATTGCCTATCTGGGCATAGCAGTACTGGCATAATGCTGTGCAGCCCTCATGATTAACAGTGAGAATTATTCTTCAGTCCCTAAACATGCCTTCCTATTAACAATTTTTTGAAATGTGTGTATGTAATAGACTGTAATGGCCTTTTTGGACTCTCATGCACTCTGAGGAAATGTTCCCTTCAGGGCCCAGTTCTGTAGAAATTAATAAAATTTGTCTGGCAAACATCCTGCTTTTGTTTACTAGGAGTTATTAAAAGGATCCACTGTCACTAAAAACAATTATAACCTTTGGTCCAGTTTTTCAAAGTTCATTCGCATATGAACATATGAACAATCCTATTGGGAATGCCTTATGTAATCTTCATTACGCTTGCTAACCTTTTGTTCCAGACTCTATCTTAAAGACTAAGCTTGAAAATGTTCTTAGCTTTTTATTATGATGTTGTTTTCTCCAGAGTTTATATGTGCTCCATTCTTGGTTAAACTTGTGAAACAATGAGACTTTGAAAAAGTTAGAATTTTAACTTTATTGGTATCTTTACAGAAAGCTTAACATTTCTCCCATTCTTTGTTTTAGGAAGTTGTTATATGTTTAATAATATTATTACCTCTGCCTCTCCTCATTTAAGTCTCTTGAAATACTGCTTTTTCCACAGTGCCTACAAAAATAATCCCATTGGTTTTAGTACTTTAAGCTTGAGCTCTTTTATTCTTATATGGTTAGAAAACCAACATGATGTATGTGTGGACCTTAAATTAAGGTACCACATTCTATTCTAATCTCTATATGTATGTATACTGCCTTCATCACTGTAGCATCTGAGCACCTTTCAGTAGGGCATTAAATGACATGACAAACATCTATGATGGGTGCTTTGTTCTCTCTGTCATTTGCTCCCCACAGGGACAGTTGTGTGTGCAGGGTAAGGTTTGTTTTGATAAGGTTTGAGAGGGTTTTTTGGATCTGCTCTGGGGATGAATCAGGATTGACTAGTGAAGGAGACTGTTGTCTATAGGACCCCTGCCTCATTCGTTGCAGAAGTTGGAAGATGTGTATGAGGCAGGAAGTTGCAGGAATTAAAGGAGGATCCCACAGTTCAGGCAGTTTAATGTTGCCCAAGAGAACTGGACTCTATCACTGCCTGTGCCACGAGTTCCTGTATGATGTTAATCAAGTCACTTAAACCATTTTTTTCACAGGTGGTCACAAATTATGTGTTCCTCACTTTCAGGGTGCCCAGTTTGATGCCCTGCTGTCTGATTTGCAGAAGTGCTGAGTACTCTTAACTGCAGCTGAAGTCAATGGGAGCCGGGCTTTAAACCTATTAGTTGCTACGTAACACTAAGTACTCTGAAAAATCAGGTCCTTGACATCTCAGATTGGGCATCCAAAATGAATGGATACTTTTGAGCTTAACCTCCTTGTTCTTCAGCTCCCTATCTGTAAATTAGGGGTAATACTGTCCCATCTCAGAGGGGTGTTGTGCATTAATTTAATATTTGTGAAGCACTCACTTACTATACTGATTAGTGTCAAAGAAAAACCCAGGAGGAAATTAATAATTCTGTTTTCAGAACAGGATTTGGTTAGTGTGCAGTAAATAAGGCCCAGGGCCACACTTTGAATAACGAGGGAAAAACATAATATTAAACAGCTGTTCATTAAGTGAGCACTGTCCATTCTGTGCACTGAATGAGACAGGGGTCCTGAGGAAAAAGCATGTAATGAAATTAAAGACTGTATCGTAACAGAAACACGTAAATTGGGCAAATTAGTGTTGCACAGGCAACCTTAATTCTGGCATTTCCTAACTTTTGAAAGCTTGATTTTGTAACCATAATAATGTTCTTTTAATGTAGTAGGTACGTAAAATATATCTACACAAACACGTGTGCACAGGTTTATTCTAGTTTTACAATTCCTTGCATTTTGTTCTAGTGTGCCTAATTAGCACAATGATTGTGTCTTCAGACATTCATTTTTAGAGTTCTGCCCAGTTTTAAATAATTACTTTCTAAAAAATAGTCCTTGTGCAAATACTGCAGATGGTGGTTATAATTACTAGAGATATTTTTCTCCTGAATCATTTTGTTTAATTTGGGTAAATAGTGTTTCTATATGAGATGTATGAAAAGCAGCACATTACAGTATTACACTGTTTCATTGATAAGTTCAGAAACGGTAGATCACTATGAAAGGTTGCACTTGTAATGTTGAATTTCAATTCACTGGGTAATTATTCCGCATAATTACTGAGGCAACACTGAATAAATTAGCAATAAGAGGAGGAGCCATGCATGGTAGCACATCTAGAACGTGCATTTTAAACATCTGATACCATAGTTTTCCAGTTGCACATAAAAGCAAATTATTTGAGCATCTTTATTTTTACTTATTTATTTTGCTAAGTCCTCTAAGAGGGCACCATCGTTTATTTTGAATTGTATACATAATTTATACATTTATTTACACACACACACACCCCGGTGACAGTAACACTCAGAAAATGAACTGGATTGATAGCCCTGATAGTGTACATCCTCAGATAAGTAATGGATGTCCAATGAATTTAGGGCCAGATCTCTGAGCTATGCTGACTTACACCAGTTGAGGTTCTGGCTCAGTTACAGTAACTGCATCCCCACCCTTTCAATGTGTCTCAGAAACAACATGGAAAGTTGTCGCATGTTCTGAACTGTGCAGTGTATATCAGCCATACAGTTTTCAAAGTACATGAAGTCCACCAAATTATTGGTTTTGAGGGAAAATAACTTAGTGTAGCAATATTATGTTCTCTGTTCTATAGTATAACTCTTGGGCATGGTGTCTAGATTTGCAACATTCTTATAGTGTCACAGTTTGGATGTATGGGAATTAGGGCTGTAAAGCAATTTAAAAAATAATCATGATTAATCGCGTGGTTAAAAAAATTAATCATGGTTAATTGTGTGATTAATAGCACTGTTAAAGAATAACCGAATACCATTTATTTAAATATTTTTGGATGTTTTCTACATTTTCAAATGTATTGATTTCAATTACCACACACAATACAAAGTGTACAGTGCTCACTTTATATTTTATTACAAATATTTGCACAGCAAAACACAAAAGAAATAGTATTTTTCAATTCACCTCATATAAGTACTGTAATACAATCTCTTTATCATGAAAGTTGAATTTTACAAATGTAGAATTATGTACAAAAAATAACTACACTCAAAAATAAAACAATGTAGAACATTAGAGCCTACAACTCCACTCTGTCCTACTTCTTGTTCAGCCAAGCACTTAGACAAACACGTTTATTTACATTTGCAGGAGATAATGCTGCCTGCTTCTTGTTTACAGTAATGCCTGAAAGTGACAACAATTGTTTGCATGTTGTAGCTGGCGTCGGAAGATATTTACGTGCCAGGTGCGCTAAAGATTCTTATATCCCTTCATGCTTCAACCACCCTTCCAGAAGATATGTGTCCATGATGATGACAGGTTCTGCTCGATAATGATCCAAAGCAGTGCAGACCAACTAATTTCATTTTAATCCTCTGAGTCAGAGCCACCAGCAGCTTTCTTTTTGTGGTTCAGTTCTGTAGTTTCCACATCAGAGTGTTGCTCTTTTAAGACTTCTTAAAGCATGCTCCACACCTCATTCCTCTCAGATTTTGAAAGAAACTTCAGATTCTTAAACCTTGGATCAAGTGCTATAGTTATCTTTAGGAATCTCACATTGGTACCTTTGTGTTTTGTCAAATTTGAATGAAAGTGTTCTTAAAATGAAGATCATGTGTTGGGTCATTGGTGTAACATGAAATCGCTGTACCATGAAAAATATATGGCATAATATAGGTAAAACAGACCAGGAGACATACAGTTCTCCCACAAGAGTTCAGTCACAAATTTAATTCCTGCATTATTTTTTTAATGAGTGTCATCAGCATGGAAGCATGTCCTCTGGAATGGTTTCTGAAGCATGAAGGGGCATACGAATGTTTAGCATATCTGGCACTTAAATATCTTTCAGAGTTGGCTACAAAAGTGCCATGCAAATGCCTGTTCTCACTTTCAGGTAACACTGTAAATAAGAAGTGGGCAATGTTATGTCTCATAAATATAAACAAACTTGTTTGTCTTAGCGATTGGCTGAACAAGAAGTAGGACTAAGTGGACTTGTAGGCTCTAAAGTTTTACATTGTTTTGGTTTTTGAGTCCAATTATATAACAAAAAAATCTACATTTGTAAGTTGCACTTTCACAATAAAGAAATTGTACTTCAGTACTTGTATGAGGTGAACTGAAACTATTATTTATTTATCATTTTTACAGTGCAAATATTATAATAAAAATAATATAAAGTGAGCACTATACACTTTATATTCTGTATTGTAATTGAAATCAATATATTTGAAAATATAGAAAAACATCAAAATATTACACTTCAATTGGCATTGTATTGTTTAACCATGTGATTCAAAGTGCAATTAATCACGATTAATTTTTTTAATCACAATTAATTTTTTTGCCTTAATCTCATAAATTATCTGTGATTAATCGACAGCCTGAATGGGAATTAATTCTTAAGGGAGCCCCTTCTACTAAGTTTTCAATTTTTGCTATGCAGTTTTGTGTCTGGAATTAAACTTTGGTCTAAATTTATTTGTGGGCATACATTTTTCATTTAGAGGTATAAAGAGGTGATTTACAATCACAATAATGTATTAAGAGAGTACGATGGGTAAGGGGGCATTTGTCTCTGCATTTTTGCCCTTGCCATTAATTGATGGTGCAAAATTGCACACAAAATTGGAAGGCTTTAAAAAAAAACAATCCTTAAGGTTATTTACACTGTAATTATCATGCATTCAAACAGCAACTTGGTTGTGAGAAGTTACAGGAGATTTTGTGAAGCTGTGGCATTGACTTCACTTTCAGATTCCAGTAATTCTAGCTCTAGTGTTACGGATCGTGATTTGTTTTAGTATGGCATTCCACTGAAGGAACCTGATCTTGAGATCCTGTTTCTCCAGGTATTTAGTGTTAGACTCTAGTTACTGGACACAACAACTACTTTTCTGGTTTGCCAGTTTTCTCTTCTACCAGCTCTTCTCAGAAATTGAACATTTCTGCAGTATTAAAATTTCTGAACAATTCAAGCTTCTTGTGAAATCAGAAATAATGAGAAGGAATTATATGAAACATAACATATGTAAACTCAAGTGAGAAAGAGAGAGTACTCACTCTGTTGCGGAAGGAAAAAATACAGCATTTGGAGAAGGGTGGTAGCAATTATTTTCAGGAGTGGTGCTAAAACTGGGACTGAGATAGCAGTAATGGGGGACAATGGGCAGGTTCTGTTTTGCAGTAGCCAGTTTTAGAACACAATTAGCTTTGCAGCTAATTTATTTGGCTTTGAGATAAAGTATACTTTTACTTAACTTTTATCTAGTGGTTTGGGGCCTTATTTCAAGTAAATATAATTATTTTTAACAATCTTTGAGTGTGTAGATTATCTTCATCTTCTGAGCTAGATCTGTCAAGTATCAGAGGGTAGCCGTGTTAGTCTGGATCTGTAAAAGCAGCAAAGAATCCTGTGGCACCTTATAGACTAACAGACGTTTTGGAGCATAACGTCATGCTCCAAAACGTCTGTTAGTCTATAAGGTGCCACAGGATTCTTTGCTGCCTGAGCTAGATCTGTTTGTTCTTATTTTATAGTGCAATGCATACAATATTGCCAAATTCAGACATTCAGAACTTGGATGTCAGGCCCACTGACTTAAGAATCATGATATTTGAGAAATAATGGTTGGTTCTTTTTATTGCTCTTTAGGTGCCCAGCCTTTATAAACAACTTTGTCAAACCTTTCTCTGCCACTGTGAGATCTAGAATCCTGTTTTAAATGAAAGCTGAAATTTGCACATACCACCATGGCTCCAGGAACTGAAGCTATAAGAAAAGTGACCAACTATTGTGATACTAGTGATAAAATCATGAGAGTTGACAGTACTGTAAGGCAGGCAGAAGTGAGTCACACTATAACATACTATTACACAGGGAGGCACTGGTGACAGCATCGATCATAAGCCCTTTTTACATTGGGTGTGAACACACTCGTCCACTAACACAACTGGTGGGATATATTAATCACAAGCCCCCAGCTAAGACAAAAGAGGTTGTGAACCCACACAGGAGTTTCAGACTGAGCGGGCAGAGGGGTTTTTCTGAGTACCATTTGAGTAAGGATGGAGGTGGGTGTAGGAAGGCAGAACACACAGAATGAGAGAAACTTAGGGTCAGAGCAAGAGAGCCAAACAGCAGTCTGCAAGCATGGTGAGACCCTAGAGAGACGTCTTGGTCAAGGGTGATGGCTGAACCAAGCTTGGGCCTGTAAGCTAAGAAACTGCTACTTTGATTTGGTCCCTCCTGTATTTGGAGAATCAGGACTTTGTACTTGCCTTGTAATAAACAGGATTCCATTAAAGGAAACACCAGACTCCATGGTCAATTTCTGCTCCCATTGATAATACCGTGAACTTTGACTAACTGCTTGGGTCAAAAAGGGGTACCAATACAATAGGCATCAATAGGTTGATATTTAGATTTGTTTGCTATTAATATTCATGAGCCTTAGCATTTGGGAAATCCCTGAATATGAATATCCACCTACTTATCCCCATTCTGTGCCTTTCTTTTAACTCTGGGGTGCCGCTGATGGGATCTTCTTTCATCTGGATTTCTGGGACAGGGTGTTGAGCCTCTCCTCTTGTGGCTATTGAGAAGGAATCATGTGATGAAGCTGGCGAAGATTTGTATTTCTTTCACTTTTCTATAGGAAGGAGAGGTATAGATATCAGATCTTTAATGTCAGCAGCAGTAAGGGAGCCAAACAGATGACTATCCAGAAACCAATATTAATATTGAAATTTAATTGCATTTTGCTGGCTGAATTTGGCAAATAGTTTTGCAATTCAACAAAATGCTTTTCACCCAATCCTATTATACAGAGCCACCAATGCCTGGAAAATTGAACATATGTTGTTGTAAATGGCACTGGGGACAGTGATGGAAATGGCAGTGGGAATGGCGATGGACATCTGTAATTTTGGCCAAGTGGCTGCAACTTTATTTTCCCATAAACAAGATAGTTTTTTGAGGCAACCTGCATTGCTCTGGCAACAGCTGATCAGTCTGTCACAAGCCTTACCTCTCTTGTGTCTCTGTGTCTCATCTGCATTGGTTTACATGGCATGGATATTGGAGAAAGTTGTTTTCTGTTTATGGCTAAACTCTTGAAACAGAGTGGAAAAACAAAACACACACACACACACAACCCTACTTTTTTCTGCTTCCCATTTGAAACAGTGAAAATTGAAAAGGAACAAAATTCTTTGTAGGCGTAAACTTTTTTTCCCCACACAGCTCTCATGAGTCGCCAGATAATTAGGACATTATTTCTGTGTTTGTGATTAAACAGATATGCCTGGCAGATTTGTTAGTTAATGGCTTCAGTAAGAAGGATCATCAATGAAAGGAAGAGCAATTAATAACTATTTTGCAGAAACGATCCTTATGACTATTCAATTTTGTATCAACAGTTGCTATGTAGAAACTCCCCACCCCAGATTTCATCCCTGTCATTGACAAGACCCCATACAGAGAGTTGGCTAGAGAGGCCCTGTAGGGACAACAGCTATGGTAGCTCTAGAATAGTTGCTTAAAAACATTGAGAGGGACATTGTCAAGTGGTTAGATTCAAAATGTGGACTTTGTTTAACAATAAATGAATGGGAAAGGAAGAGTTTGGGTTAACAAAACTAAATAAGTGGCGAACGTTAACTCAGGCAGTTACCAAAGCTACCAATGTAAGTTAACATGACTGAGTCTTGAAGAAGAAAGATAGTATTTGACCAAAGAATAGAAATATTTTATAATTTGAAAACAATGAAAAAACCCACAAGCTTTTATTTTAATAATTAAAAACACAAACAAAAGACCATTGTACTAGTGCTTGGGTATCAAAAAGGAAAAGTGACTAAGATTGGAACATGAAATTTTCCCGCCTATTAGCCAGACCTAAGAGTTCCATCATGGCTTTGCCACCTGCCCTGAACAATACACTGTCCCAGGAGTAGACCAGATGTCACATTGTGACTTTGAAAGTCACAGTCAGTCTTCCAGGTTCCTTCATGTTTCTAGGGGGAAATAACTGATACCGGATCAAGATCTAGTACAGAGTACTTTCCCCACTCCAGCATGCCAGCATACCTCTGATAGCATGTTCATATGTGTAAAGGAGGAGAGACAAAGCTCCACCCATCCTCCATCCCAGCCAGTAATGTGAGGGTTCGGACATATTCTACATATGGAGGCTACTTTCCTCCCCATGCTGCAACCCACAATCCAGGAAGCCGGCTCAAGGGAGAGTAAAGGGGCATCTTACAATATCGTACCCTCCAGCATAGCCTCAAAAGCAGAAGCACGATCTGTTCCTATGTGAATTGCAGTCTCTCCCTACCTCACACCTCCAACCCTGCATCCTAAATAGAAAAAATAAAGGAAATTTTTTTTAATTAACAAACTATAATAACATAGCACTAGTAGAAGAATAAAACATATTTTATAAAATAGTTGTTATCCTGATAGTACCTCTTTCAAATAAAAGCATATAGTTAGAACATAAATGATATTTAAAACTGGGGTACAGTTTGCATGTATAATTAGTAGCAATCAGTGAACCTGAAAAGAGTTCCATTAAGCATCTAAATTCTCATTTGCTTCTCTAAACATTGAGAGGCTATGGCTCCCCTCAAACTTGCCTGCAACCCCTCCTCCTAGATCCCTCTGAGAGTTGACTATCTCCATCCATCTGTGTGATCCCGACAGGCCCCACAGGCTTCTGCCTTCCAGTGTCAATCAGTCCCCAGTTCCCATCAAGTAGCACTCAAAAATGTATTTGCTTCTCTCTGCTGTCCTACAACAAACTTTTTGATGCTTCTGTGATGCTTTTGAATGTTTTTTTTTAATCTCTGCATTGGCAGCGATTCCCAAATGAGATCTCTAGGAAAAAATAATAATGCCAATTATCACTCCGTCATTCTCACTCTCACTTATGGTTGTCTGCCCTGACTTTATTAGGAGTCGGGTTTATGGCGTCATATTGGGAAAAGTAATTCTGACTTGCTGTGTCAAAGTGCAATTGGCAGAGAAAGGATTCCTGCATTTGAACCAGCTTTCTTTAATCACCTTGGAGGTTATCCAGAGAGCTTTGCTTATAGCACTACAAGAACAAATCATAAGGTTCACAATGCGGCCATGTTCTGTAGTGAGTAGGAGAAGTACAAATCTATACAAAAAGAAAGGGAAATACGCAGACATGTATTTCTTTATCAGCAGGAAATGAAGAGTAAATCTGTGGAGAATATTTGATCCTCTTTCCACACACCCTCCACCCCAAAAAAACCAAACAACCACCCAACCAAAAACCCACTGCTTACAAAAGTTATGTGCTGCAAACTTGTTAAACCTAATGGGAGGACATTAGTTCCATCAGAAACCCAAGCCCCTTTAGAGTCAGCATCCTTATTACAGAGGTGGATAAACCCAAATCCTTGAGAAATTAGTTGTTCTGTTCTAGTAGCCATTGAAGCATCTTTTGTATTGTACTTTAAGTGCTTGTTTCCTGGATAGTTGACTCCCTGATTTCATGTGAAAAATGTAGTGCTTCTATAGCTAGTTTACAGCCTGGGGTGTTAATGCTGAGAGTCTAGGCCATCATCTGTGAGGCGAGCACAAGTACTATAGCAGCTGAACCAAGTCCTGGTATCATGACCCAGCTATGTAGAGAGTCAGAGGGCCAGTGCATATGTGGGAGAAGGTGGAGGGGAAGGCGGGGAGAGAATTACAAAGAAGGAGGAACA
>NC_066618.1:71507660-71562549 GCF_025201925.1 Gopherus flavomarginatus | reverse complement strand
TCTCCCCGCAGACCGTTGAGCAGACCTATCTGGTGGTAATCCAAGATCAATTTCCCAGATTAACGATCCTATCATAACATCCCCTCCATATACTTATCAAGCTTTGTCTTAAAGCCAGAAAAGTCTTTTGCCCATACTACTTCCCTCGGAAGGCTGTTCCAGAACTTCACTCCCCTAATGGTTAGAAACCTTCGTCTAATTTCAAGTCTAAACTTCCTAATATCCAGTTTATACTCATTCGTCCTCGTGCCTACATTAGTACTAAACTTAAATAATTCCTCTCCCTCCCTAACGTTAACCTCCCTGATATATTTGGCCTGATTAAGTACTTTATACTTCACTAACAACTTAAAAATTACTTTTAATTAGCTATCAGGCTAACCAGATGTAAATTAATGTTGCCATACTATTTCAACTCACAGTCATTCTTCTTATTGTAGAGATACTTTTTGTTCATTATTACCATAAGTGTAATCTTTTACAGTATCAAAAAGAACCATTTAAAAGAAGCCCATAAACATGACACTAAAAGGTTCAGGACCAAGTATAAATGAAAACCACAGTAGAATATGAGAATATGGAATAATGAAGATTTGATTAGCAGTCATGTTTTTATATAAAAGGTTAAATTAGCAGAAGCCCATTTTCCTATTCTTGCTAGCGTTTCAGGACAGTGATATATTGCTTTATTGCACGGAGTCATGCCAACAAATAGAAGGTTTTATGTTTTCATAGATGCAGACGCTTCAACTTTATTATTTCTAACCTTAATCTACACAATGGTACAAAACATAGTCAAATGTCATCATTTAATAAGCCAACGATATATACAGTAATTTTAAAACTATGAAGTGTTCACTAAGAGGCTTTATTTTGTTTCTTTTAAAATTGATGATAAAAGCACTAAATTACAAATCGAATAATCACTCAAACAGGCTCCTTTCTTATAATCTGTCTTCTTGAATACCTCTTCTGCCTAGTACAGGATTTGATCACTTGTTCAGAAATTCTTCTTCCAGCGTGACACAGCTGTTTTATTTTTATGGTTTAATAATTAATATTAGTGCACTGCAGCATTATTATTTTACAGGATCCATCAATCTGTATTACTCTTCCATAGACCCATCACTCTTTATTATAATTTAAATAACAGAACATTTTCTGTTGCTGCTGAATAGAGATATTTGATGTCTACTGACTAAAATAATTCTAGTCAATTGTCTACCATAAGATTCCTTTCATTGCTTGTCAATTTATCCTGTAATGTGGTTTTTACATCAGAGATGTATGTGGTGATAAACGGTTATAAGAAAGTCAATTCTAATGGTAAATAGCTGTTGAGAAGCAGCAATAAGTGAGTAGTCGTGTTTAGAGATATAGGAAAACATGGAGTATATTGAAATTTTTATCTCCGTCACTATTGGTGGAATATTGAATGTTACTCAAATTGACAGGGTTTTTGCTGTATATTATCTAAGCCCCCAGGAAATCTTTTCCAAATGTAGATGCACATGACAAACTGTATCTCTTTAGTGCCTGCATATTCTGAAAGGGTAAAATTCAGCCTCTCTCTTACAAAAGCTGAGTAATTGTGCCAGATGTATGGAGCTACATGTGAGGTGAAATTTGAACACACTACAATGTAGGAAGATGTTCTAGGCTGCAGCACAATGCCCTTGTGGCTGTTGTTTTACCCTTCAGAGTATCATCGTGGTTAGTGTCCCTCCATATTCCCCCTTGTCAATATTTTGGGCCACAGATCCAGTAGCCCTGCAATGGCAAACCATAGCCTGTGTCCCCCTACGTGTAAGCCTGTTGGGGGACTAGTGCAGAGACCATCTCCCTCATGCATATGAATGTGGATGTCTTCCTTGAATATTCTCTCCACTGACAGAAGGTTAAAGAAGGGCTAATGTGGTGAGTAGGGTGCAGATGTCACACTTAACAAGAGTGTTACGGGTTTTGTCGAAGCTAAGGGCTTGTCTACATCAGAAAGTTGCAGCGCTGGTGAGGGAGTTACAGCGCTGCAACTTTGAAGGTGTACACATCTGCAGGGCACCACCAGCGCTGCAACTCCCTGTTTGCAGCGCTGGCCGTACTCCCGTTTTGTCTCGGGTGTAGAGGATCCAGCGCTGGTGATCCAGCGCTGGTAATCCAATGTAGACACTTACCAGCGCTTTTCTTGACCTCCGTGGAAGGAGGAAGCCTCTGGTAATCAAGCTGGTCTCCTTTCCCGGTTTGCTCTCTCGTTCCCGGAGCCCAGAGCAAGCAGGTCTCCTTCCCTGCGGTTTGCTGGGTGGCTCCGGGAACGCGAGAGCAAACCGCGGCGAAGCGGGTCTCCTTTCCCGGTTTGCTCTCGCGTTCCCGGAACCCCCCTTGAAGCCGCCCAACAGCGCTGCAGTGTGGCCACATCTAACACCACTTGCAGCGCTGGTTGCTGTAAGTGTGGCCACTCTGCAGCGCTGGCCCTATACAGCTGTACTAATACAGCTGTAACAACCAGCGCTGCAAAACTTTAGATGTAGACATGGCCTAAGAGGGTAAGAAGGAGAATTTCTCATATGATCATGAAGTAAGTTTAGGCAATGCTTTTTGCAGTTTGTTTTAACTTTTTTTTAGACTGAAGGAAGGGCATGATTTCTGAGCTTTCGGTAGCTGTATTTTGTGAAGATTTTACCGCTCCTGTACAGCTATGGAGTTGCCAGCAGCAGCAACCCAATTCTCAAAATCAAAATTAGCTGATGTTGAGAACGATCCTGAGCCACGATGATCGGGACAGGAATCAGGGTCTTATCTCTTACAGTCCAATAGCAGAGTGAATGAGAATTAGCAAGGGTGGGTGGACCACATTAGCACCAAAAGGAAATACTAGTTTGCTCCAAGGAAACTTATAGCCTGCATTTCTAATGAGAATTAATCATTTTGAGACTGGTTTTCCAGCTGAGGCTGCATTGGTTGTTGTTATTATCTTTATTT
The DNA here is from genome assembly GCF_025201925.1 of Gopherus flavomarginatus. Taxonomy (NCBI): domain Eukaryota; kingdom Metazoa; phylum Chordata; order Testudines; family Testudinidae; genus Gopherus; species Gopherus flavomarginatus. The sequence goes on along the minus strand of NC_066618.1, from coordinate 71,559,573 downwards.
TCAGACATCAGCCAGTAGTGCTTTAGGTCCCAACTGAAAATGAGGTCAGTGTTCACATTTTATTTCTTAGTGAAGTTTATCTACATCAGCAAACAATAATCACACAACACAAGACACAGCTGGCAATCATTTCTCAAGGAAACCTGTATTAATAAGATCTACACTATCATCCTAAAAATCAGGTTAGTGCTATTGTCGATGGTAGTACTTGGGACCATTACTGGAGAATAGTATAGTCCTTTTATACAAAGAGAGTTCAAGAACTAAAATAATTATAAAAAATCATGTATATAACACTGTAAATATACACAGTGCTTGCTTTGCAGACAGGGAGGACATGACCTTTGCCCTGAAGCGTTTATGTTCTATGATACAAGACACGAAACAACAATTTAGGTATGGGAGCACAGGGAGAGATTATTAACAAAGTGACGGAGGAAGGAAAGATTCCTGAAAGGAGTGGGTTTTAAACAGCCCTCTGAAGGACAGGAGATTTGACAGGCAGGAAGTGGAAAAATAATTTAAGGATAGGGGGCAGCATGATAAAATACTCCAAGCCAAGATTGTAGAAGAGTCTATGGACACATAAAAGCAAAAGGATTGGATGATGGCACTTAGGGGTTGAGGCAATCAGGGAAAAAATGAGATGTAGATTTTTTTTATAGGGCACTTCCTGAAGGTGAGAACAAGGAGCTTAAATGCCATATGGTAAGAAATTGGAAAACAGTGATGAATTCTATGTATGATTGTGCAGGTGGAGTCGTATGGAGAGCATGACAGGAGAGGGCAATGACTGTAGGCATGCTGGTTTGGATAGAATGGAATGGGGAAAGGCAAGGAAAAAAAATTTCAGAAAGTACAAAATTATGGTGGGCAATGAGAGAGATGAGCCAGACTTGGACGGGTTTTTTAGCAGAGGGTGTATATAAGAAATGATAGGATTTAATGATACTCAAAGAGCTAAAAGGGATAGGAGGGGGAAAGGAGAAAGAATCATAGATGACACTGAAGTTACAAACCAGGGAGAATGGAAGAATAGCAGAATTATCAAAGCAGGTGGAGAAGAAAGGCAGAGGAGAAGAATCTGGAGGAAAGAGAAGTACTTTTTTAGAAACAGTGAGTTTCTGACAGCAGTGGCACTTCCAAGAGATGTTTCAGAGTGGACTGAGGGAGCAAAGTCAGAAATAGACAGCAAGATCTGGGAATCAATCATGATGAAGTGCTTGTTGAAACAATGGGAGTAGCTGACGTTGCAGAGGGACTTTGTGCATGTATATACAGAAGAGAGGAGAGGCTCAAGGACAGAACACTAGTCTAGCCAGCCCAGAGCCACTTTAGCCACTGATGAGAGGCAGCCAGGTATGTTCTGTCGTCTACTTCTCTGTCTCTAGCGAGTACACCTGGACCTTCTGCAACACTAGGTTCTGAATTCCAAGGATTCAAGGATCTTCCCTTAATTAATCTTTGATGGGACATTTTCTGGGGAGTGTGAATCGCTATTTTTCCCCACTAATATTAAAGACTTTTATAAAGGTGAACATTGATGCTGACACAGTCTTTCAATTCACTGTTTTCCAATGTTGCTATAGGGAACAGCACACAAAGGCACATCTAGCATGATTAAATCATTCACTGTATTAAAACAGAGTTTGTAAATGAATGTAGTGTGTATGTCCGTCCTTCTTTATGTGCTCCCTAGGCTCATTTGTTGTTTCAGAGAGAGACACAAATTGCAAGATCCCCTGGAACTGAATGTGAAATAGATTTGTGGTTTTTTAGTCTTACAAAAAATGAAGCCATGAAATCAGTTTGAAAGTTAGTGTCTGCAAAGGTTATTAAGAAATATGTAGGTATGCCAGACTAGGAGCAAGGTGACAGAGTAACAGAAGATCTAAATGAACTACGCTAGGGAGTTACAGCCATGTGCAGTTATTGGCTATGAGCTTTGATTTCAATCTACATATTCTTAATGTCTCGGGTCATGGAATCTGAGAGAGTGTTCGGCAGGCATGCCCACTCTTTCTTAGAAAATGAGGTCCCGCTAGTTACTGTATATGAATTATAAAATGAGCACCTTTTCTTTAAACAGGAAAGACTGCTTTATAACTGTAGCTAACATGCCAAAACTGCTGGGCTAACAGAGAGTGACTACCTTTCAATGTACTGTGCAATGAAACATGAATTGCCTGCAGGAGATGGGTGGCCTTTAGTTTCACCACAGCGTGTTCAGCATGTGCAAAAGATGCATTTTCCACTGATGAGTGATGGGTTGGCACTTGAGGCCCCTTGGGCTGGGGATAGAGGCAGAATACTTGCTTATAATTCTCTTGTATCAGCACCACACAAGACAGAGGAACAGTCTGATGACCCTTTTATTCATGTCAGATCTTGATCCATTTTATCTTGATCCCGGCATTGCATATATAAATATTTCAGGCAGACCTATTCAGTAAAGGTTCAGCTATTTTGGATGAGGGAACCAGCCCTTTGGCCAATTTGGAGTCAGTTAAGTTGTTACACAACAAGGCTGCCATTCCCACCTGTGTGTTTAATGTTTGCTCTAGGGTCAACTCTTTTATTAATGTTTTAAATTTTTTAGGTTTAAGGGGTGCAAGAACATATTTTGATTTTTGATAAGGGGTGCGAGAATATATTTTGAGAGCCAAAGGGGTGCAGGCTGCAGTAAAGGTTAAGAACCACTGCTATAGATAAATTCTGCTGCAGGCTTTTGCAGTAATAAACAATGAACTCAAAAGACTTCTGGGACTAGTGCTGTGGTCTGCTTAGTGAGGGTGGTTTTAAGGCCTTGGCTCCTGAAGCCTGTATAAGTCATAAACCTACATGAGGGTGACTGAAAGGAATGTTCCATTCAATTGAATAAACTGTTCAGCTATAGACTAAATTCATCCTCAGTCAAGAGCTGCTTGCTAGCAAATTCAGACCAACAGGTTCCTTGGCTTAGCATGCAAGCTTTAAACCATTCCCCTGACTGGTTATCTGCCTCAAGGAACCCATTAGATTTTTCATGTATAAAAAGCCCAAAGGTGCTAATACCTCTTAAACCTCTGAGCTGGAAGGCAATATCTGGTATATATTTGGAGTGGATACAGTTTTATTTTGGGGGGGAAAGGATAGCGCAGTAATACTGAAGCTAAAATTGCCAATGTGAGAAGAAACTGAAGAAAGATTAAGTTAAAGACCAAAAGCTCAATCTTCTGCTTATGAGTGGGGGGAAAAAACCAAACCAAAACATAACATTGTAATAATAAGTGCTGTGCCTTAAAGACATAGGAGTAGTTGAGCCACATCAGGAGTTCTAATGCAGGGGTTCTCAAATTGGAGGTTGGGACCCCTTAGCGGGTCACAAGGTTCCTATGTGGGGGGTCTCAAGCTGTCAGCCTCCACCCCAAACCCCGCTTTGCCTCCAGCATTTATAATGGTGCTAAATATATTAAAAAATGTTTTTAATTTATAAGGGGGGGATCATACTCAGAGGCTTGCTGTGTGAAAGGGGTCATCAGTACAAAAGTTTGAGAGCCACTGTTCTAATGTATATTTGTGAGGCTTGGCAGAACCGATGTGTAAAAGCAAGTGGAACTGAGTACTGCCCAGTGGTCCTCCCCTGTGCAAATGGTTTTGCAACACACCTGCAGACCTGCCAACTGTCACACATCTGACAGGACACTGATGCATTTGGCAATTCTGTCATGCCTGCCTGCAGCTCAGGTAAAATCTCAGGGAGAGAGACCCCACAAAATACTCTGTAGTGAAAAGGAAGATGCCCTGCGTCAGGAACCAGGAGAATATAATTTCTGATCTCATCTCTTCTACTCTTCATATTGTTACGCAGCGGATGGTGTTCATTCCTTATCAAGGCCTCTTATCACTGTCATAGTAGAAACCTGGGTTCTATTCCCAGTTCTGCCTGAGGTGTCCTTATGCATCTCTCTCCGTTGTCTTATTTGTAAAATAGAGAAAAAACTAAGCCAAATCCACTCAGTCATGCTGCCTTTCAAAATGAATGTGTTAAATCTGTATACGTGGCTATATTGTCTGTTACCATTACTGCGAGATAACACTGGGCTTTCAGAGCTAGGAGGAGAACCAGAAATCTGGATACCCAGACGTTCCACTATTGTCCCACAAATAAAGTAACGTACTGGCTGAGTTTGTTATATCCCCATCTAGGGGTTGGTCCACATAGAATATAACAACCTATTGTCGAAACCAGTTTCTTTTTTAGCTCAACTGCAAGTGTCTTGTGCTGTTGATTGAAAGATCCTGGACTCAATGCCCATTTCCAAGCTTTGAGTGCTTGAATTTGTAGTCAAAAGACCTTTTTATATAGGTTATTTCCCTTTGTTCTATCTAGTCTATGATTCACCCTTAAGTTAATGTGGAAACTCTGAAATAATTGTAATTCTTGAAATAATTTTATGTTGCAACACTCTCTATTTGGAAGTAAATTTGTGTGTTATGTTAGTATTTGTTGTACTATTAGTTCTCATTAACCAGAATACAAATAATAAAAAGAAGTCTCTCTAACATGGTGTAGCTCTTGGACTACATAATGTGATAGGTGACTGAAGGCAACCTCTGTGAGATTTTACATGTCTGTCTACGGAGTGGAAGACTGGCTGTACAATCTCCATGTAGGTCAGAACTTCATTTAGTAAACTTATCTTTTGAGAATGACAGCTTCATTCTTGATGGTATGCACTTACTGGCATTTTGGTTGTCTCAGGGCATTGCTAATGAGCTACAGAGCTTTGCATTTGTAGGTCGATTTTTTTCTCCATCTGAGCTCAGTAGGGGCTAAAAGTTGTTCCCATTTTATGCATGTTTAGTGGGCACCCATCTGAGATGAGTTTGGTGACTCCATTTCCATTTGTACATCAAAAACTCACCACTTCCCTTAGACTAACTGGCAGAATCAGAAGAAGGCCAGGAACTGCATAGGTTGTGGTTCCTGAACTACCTTTACTCTCCTTGTTGAGGAAGTTTCCCAAATTTTTAAGCATGCTAGCAGGGCAGTGTTGTTGATAGCTTGCCCTGCTGCTGCCCTGTGGATAAACTGAAGTCTTTATTCACCAGTTCTGTCAAGCCAATGTCTTTCATGAGCAATAAATCTGCATATTTTAAAAAAATCCTGAAGTTTATACTTGTGTATAAATTTGGAAATACGCAAATTGACTCATTATGTAATTTGCAGACATAGGACTTCAGTGATCTCGGGGGGGGGGGTTCTGTCTATACTACTTCTGAATTGTGAATTAATGTATTAAATTGTATCATGAAATTATTGTCATGGAAAGTTTATATGTATGTGGATCCAAGGTAATTAGGAGGGTTGTGTCCAGTCTCTGCCAGGCCATAAACAATGGTAGGTGATCAGCACTCAGTGATCATCTATTCAAAGTAAAACACCTTCAGACAATGGGTTAGTTCTCCCTGTGAGAAAGCACTTCCTCTTGCCTGAAGGGAGTGGGGGTTTGGGAGCTGTGGAAAGTTGCTGAAAAGCAGAACAAAGGAAGAAGGTGATGCTAGCAGGAATCTATGAATGCACTCACAAGGGGGAACTGGAGGAGAGAGCCACTTTACATCATATGGCTGCTACAAGGCAAGTGTATGGAGGAGCCTGCTCGCCTGCCTGATGGCACACAGATGATCCCCCAAGGAAAGTGTGAGCTAATAAAGGACTTTGTATTTCAGATGTTTTCTTGTTTTGTGTGTGTGATCTGTACTCCGTATGTTTAAGTACCGGGGAATCAGAGGGGCTAGGTGACTGGACAGCAGGTTCCAACAGTCAAAGGAGGCCTGCAGACAGAAGGTCTGTGCTCTGATAGTATGTCTAGGGACACAAGATTAGGGAAGTAGGTGGACTCTGTTCTGGATCCAGAGCAGTCCCAGTGGGTGTGCAAAGAGTGCTCACTAAGATCTATGAGAGAGCTATCCAAAACCTGGCAGTTATGCTCTTGCTATGGCAGCACAGAAGTAGATTAGAAATAGATTGCTGCACAGGAAACATACAGTGGCAAAAATTTACTAGCCTGAACAAACAAGTTGACTACATAATGGGGGCATTAGCTAAAAGATTGTCCACCTTCGTTGATACAGGACAAGGCCATTGGATAAAGTGATACATGCACTCCAATGGGGTAACTAGATAGAAAAACAGGTTTCAAAGAGCAGCAACAGGCTTCAGGTATACATAAAAAAACTCCAGTCTGCACAGAAGTTCAGAAAGGTAATATCTTCAGGACAAAGAAGGCTCTTGAGTGAGAGTAGAAAATACAGGACTAGATGCGAGGGTAATAGCAAAGGACCAACACAGACTGCAGAGGTTCAGGTGTGTATGCCCCCCTCTGATCCATTTTTGTTACCTATGTGGTGCTTCCAGTGAGCACTGTGGCTTTGTACCTGGTCAAAAATTGCTCTGTAGATAATTTGCAGCCCAATAAAGGACAGAGGATTATCTATCTGTTTGAAAGGCAGGTGGAAGCCTTGCTCAGCTTTATGGATGGATGCCTGCTGTGTATACAACAAATATAGTCAGTATTGGATGCCTGCCTATGTTCTATGACATCTGTTCTGATGAAACTGATATAGTAGACGCTAAGTTGCAGCAGCTCATGTGCCTGTGTCTGTGTGTATATTAAAATGTTAGACATTTGTCTACCAGTGACAGGCCACGGTTTGGCTTCCAGGATACACTGGACCATGGAAATATTCTGGCACGAAACACTTCTAATGGCTTGGGGTGTCAATGGCCCTAAACAGTGAATATAAGAACGGTCATATGGGGTCAGGCCAATATTCCACCCAGCCCTCCCCCACTGTCTCTCCTCCCCCACAACTACACCACCACACGGGCAGCGCTCCGGGTGGCGGGGCTGCGCGCTTCTGCAGGGCAGTGAAGCAGGGTGTCTGGCTCTGGCTGAGCGGTGTGGCTGCCAGACATGCTGCTCTGAGTGGCATGGTAAGGGGGTCAGGGTGGGGGGATTGGATAAGGGGCAGAGGGTGCCGGGGGGGCAGTCATGAGTCAGGGAACAGGGAGCTGGATAAGTGTGGGAGTCCGAGGGGCCTGTCGGGGGCGGGGGTGTGGATAGGGGACAGGGAGCGGGAGGCGTTTGATGGGGTGGGTTCCAAGGGGAGCGGGTAGGGTCAGAGGGTCCCGGCAGGGGGCAGTCAGGGGACAAGGAGTGGGGGGAGGAGTTGGATGGGTCAGGGATTCTGAGGGGAGCAGTCAAGAGGATGGGAAGTGGAAGGGGGCAGGGACCAGGGTGTTTGGGGTGACACAGCCTTCCCTACCTGGCCCCCACTGGGCTAAGGACACTCAGAGCATGTGGTTGCATCCCTGCCCAAGAGTGGCTACTCTTTAAAATATTCCAAACATTTTCCGTGATATATTTATGGAATAGAAATGGGGAAGAAGAGAATGGAAACAAAGCAATTAGAAAACACAAAGACAGGTCAGTCTGCTTTCAGTCGAAAGCTGGTTCATAGACGTTTGCCTATACCAGACTGGATTTTGTGATGATTTTATTCATAGCAGAGCAATGTTATCAAATAAAAGTTCTAAGTGGGGGCAATGGGCATGCCAAATCTGTACTGGCCTTGGAATCTATGGATCTGAGTGCCACAACTGAACAATTAGCAGACCCCATCTCAGGCCATGTGCTTTGTGTAGGGTGAGGAGAGAGGAATTGCAGATACAGTAAAAGATAGGGTGTTTTTTTCTAAAAGGTATACTCTAGAAATTGTTTTGGGGAAGTTCTATGACCTGTGTTGGATTGGATGATCACAGTGGTCCCTTCTGGCCTTGGAATCTATGAATCTATAAAAGGGAGCTATGCACTACAATTAAACAATCACATTACTTTTTTCTTCTTACTGTTTTCTGTTCATTTCCTCTCCTTTTCCACCCAGAAGAAGCCATTATGTATACTGATACAGACTTTTATGCTATTAATTTATTGTTACACTAGTTAGAAAAGACCCAAGTAGCCACTAATTTATTCCACTCCCTCTCCCTTTAAATTCAGATTATTTTGGCATTCCTGTCAGTTGTGGTAAGCATTTTAGGGCGAAATCCTGTCTCCACTGAAATCATGGCAAAACTCTTACTAGTTTCAATGGAGCCAGGATTTCACCCAAGCGATCAAGAATTGATATACTCAGTATCTACATTTTGCTCCCTTGAGGCAGGACTGCTATCTTTATTACAACCTTAAAATATCCACATGTCAAGCGAACCAAGATGGTTGAGTGTTTATAGATTTTGGTTGATTGTGTAATGGATTTGTAGGGAGGGATTTATAAGTGATTTAAGGACTCATGTCAAGATTTGCCAAAATTTCTTTTCTTTGTGGAAAAGATGATAAGGTTTTAGCTAAACTCAGAAAATATGTATATGAGAAGTTGGTCAAATAATATGCAGAGGAAGGAACTAATAGAATATACTGTAGTATTCGAATAAGCAAGCTAAAAGAAAGCAATAGGGCTTCGAGAGAAATTTGCTAACTTTATCATTGGTTAATTTCACTATAGATTTCAATGGAGCTTGAACTATTCATGCAAATAGCTCATTCTTGAAGTTCTTTTGTTGTTTTTAACACATTAAATTAGCTCATTACTGCTGCATATGTAGTGGAAAATAGCATCTGTTTACGTTGTAATAATATAAAAATTACTTACCAGTAACAGAATAAGGAGCAATTTGCAAAAGCTAATCATATTTGTGCACTTGTCTGCAAAAAGTAAGTTGTTAATATGTACCCAAGGGGAAAACCACTGGCTGATTTAAGCAATGTAGCAGTAGCATTAAGCATAATATATTAGAAACAAAATTATTTAGGAATGAGTTAAAGTCCTAAATATACAAAAATATAAAATGTAACTGTCCCCGTCACTACGTCACCTTTAGTTAGCAATGGATGACCTCCACAAAGTATCAGAAAGCTCAGATGCTTATCCAATGCTGTGGAAACTATTCAAACATCTTGAATGTGCAAAAATTGGCTTGAAATCTAACAACTACACTCTTCAGTGAGAATTCTGGTGATTTCTGCTTCCACTCAGACTAGAAGTTACCATCAGAACAACCTTTCTCATTGCCATTTCTGGACAGAGTCACCAGGTGCATTGAAATGAGGTGGCAGGTAGAGAGAATTAAAAACCCAACCAAACTTTTTCAAAACCCCAAAGTTCAGTTCAGGTTTTGAATGAAGGTTGATGACAGTTGTTATTGTATCCAGACTGGTTTCTCCGTGTCAGGAAAAGGAATCCCTGACTCCTGATCTTGCTGCACCTCTTTCCAGATATGAATTTCCACAGGATTAACTTGGGGTGAGGGCTGTGAATGGAGGTTCTGTGTCAGCCTCTTTGCAGTCTTGTCCAGTCTAGCCTAGCCATAATGCCAAGTTCTTTTTGCATCGTTATACAGAGAGCCCCACTGAGACTGGGTTTCACACCACACAGGCTGTGTTAAAAGATGTGTGTCCCCCAAGTCTGACATCTTCACACCACAGAGGAAATCTCCAGAAGTTGGTCTTAAGTGGTGCTTTGCTTTAGGGCCTTGTGCATTGGTGTGAAATTCACCCTTTGAGAGGCTTTAACTGAGTTCTTTAAGTACCAAACTTTTATATGCCTATCAGTGGATGCCACAACTGTTAAATGATAAAATGAATATTGGAATTTTAAAAATCCCCACATATTCATTAAAATGTTGTAGCGCCTCATTAATTCTGATGGTACAATCTAGTCTTTGATTAGTCAGGTTGTCAAGTGTCCATGACTAAACTCTGATAAAATGGGAGACAAATGCCATTCATACCACAGTGGTGCCACATGAAAAAGTCAGCATTTCTTCAGGTTGTAAGGTCATATTGGCAAGGTTAAATTAACCTTGTCTTGGCAACTTTGCTAGCACTTCCCTAGCATTCTACTCCTATATCTTGGTGCAAATTGCCAAAAGACAGTGACATGAATAAAATACAGTGTCACCAACATTTTTCTAAACTTTTTTGCTGTGATGCATACCTTTCGGGTGTGGGAAATTTGTATTTTCGTCTCTCTTACATTGATAAAGTTGATGGAAATCAACACTGAGAATTTATAAAGGGAAGAACAGCCTGAGGATAACACCACACAATAAATGAATGCATATTCGTAAATAAATAAGAGACTGGTCTTTTTTACAGATTGCTATGAAGACAAGCTCCTTGGCCCCAAAGAGTTTGCAAGCTTGGACTTGAATGTCAATGGACATGAGTGCCTACCTCCCCTGAGCTACTTTAAAAATCCCAGACTAAGTAAAAATAAATAGAAAAACACAAGGGAGAATTCACTGATTAAGGCCAAAAGTGACCATTTAGTCTGGCATTATGCGTAATTCAGTGAACAAGTTAGTGATAGAAAGGTAAGAGGGGTGTCATTTGAGTCGTAAAAATCTACAGAATTATCATTTCAAAGGTATCATCCTATGTCGTGTGGCAGGGGGGACTTGCTGCCCCCTGGTTCCCAGCTCCAGGTTCTCCGATTGGTGAAAATTGTGATAACAGTCTTGTCAGACATGGTCGAGTAGGTTATCATTCGAAAGCCCTTTTTCCTATGAACACAATGGTACCAAACATGACAAACCTAGAACAATTATGTAGATATATATCTTTGAGAAAATATTTAAAAATCAACTTTTAAAAATTATATTTTAACACAGGCATGTCAAACATGCAACCCTCTCAAACTAAGTTGTGGCCCTTGACTGATAATACTGTGGTATCAGTTAATGCTCAAAACATGATACCTGATTCTTTTTTTTAATGTTACAGGTTACCAAAAATGGAAGGAGTGTTTCAGGTTGATATGTCATCACTGGCACAAAAAAAAAAAAAGGTGGTTCAGTGGTATTGATTATCAGCTTTATTTATTATGCCAAATGAGGCACTAGTCAAGATGTGAGCATTCAGCCAGAAATTACTGCTATCCATCTGTAAATAGTGTGAACATAGTTACATAACATGCATTATGTATCATAATTAATTACAACCACAAAGTAATTTATTACAAAATCATTGGTTTCACTTTGTCTGTACCCTTTGTTTGCCCATTGATGCCTAAAAATGATCAAGAACAATCTTTAGAAAATATCAATGCTGAGAACTTGGCTAAACACAACAGTCAGTGGCACTTTACATGCTATAAAAAGTGCGCCCATTAACTGAATTCAGCAAGATTGAAGAGAAAGTATATTGAGCATCAGGAAAAAGTTGAAGATGCCAGGGTAAGTGCCAGCTATTGGCAAGACTTGCCTTATACTAAGTCCCATAGCATGTATTCTGAGAAGAACATCATCTGCTTTTGTGGTAAGACAAAAACCGAAAGGCACCCATTAAGCACAGTTCCAACATGTGAAACAGGTGAGAAGCTGTATGATGTAGTGAGAGTGTTGCATGGAAAGCAAAGATAAGTGGGTGCATTGACCCAAAAGATGCCTGCACATATGGCAGAGAGTGTCACATCGAGTTTACATAGTGTGGTGTACATAATGTGGTGTATCAAAAAGTAAAAGCAACAGAAACAAATACTGATTTTTACTACTGCAAACTGTGAGCCTCAGCTGGAATTCATAAATCGCCTCGCAGAGGCTCTAACAGATGGGAAGGTGGTGGTGATGGCTGATGCAGGGGCTAAATACAGAGAAATATGTGCTTTGAAGATGATTGAAGAGGAACAGAGGCTTAGCAGAAAGTCTCTTAAAGCACTTATTGAAGGTGACCTAGTGTAGGATAGGGACATAGATTTTAGCAAGCCTACCCACAGAAGTGAATCACAGCACATATCCTTAAAAGCTGCAAAAGACCTGGCGCTATCAAAAGTGGAAGAAAGTGCTGATATAACAATAATATGAAGACTCTGTTTGCAGCTGCTACATTTTTACAGAAAATAATTTTGTCCTGCAGTACAAGGGCATTTCAGAGATCCATATGTAACCCCCTCTTTCCTCCCTGGGTTACTCGGGAGCAGGGCAACACTTACCTGTGTGCTTGGGTGCCTAATGTTGACATTAAAGGAGATCCTGAGTATCCCAGTGGTGATATTGAATAGGTGGGTATCCTCTACCCATCCCTGTGCTGCAGTCCCTTCACTCCTGGCCCCTATACAAACTCAATGGTGTGCCTTGGGAACCTCCAGGAATAAACCCATTCTAATACTATAATAATTAATAATAATCTGTGGCATGAGTCTAACTCAAAAATACCAGTTATAAATCATATACATCCAATATGTTTAAATTGGAGTTAAACACATCTTTGCTTAACAATTTTAAAGAAACAGGATGTAACAGACTAAGATTAAATGTCACTTCTAATTTAAATCCATGGGAGCAGTTGAATAAAATCAACTGACAAATATAGGATACAGTGATAAATGAAATGTATCTAAGTGGCATTTACACTGCCCCCACTTACCCACCCCTAGGCGTACAGTCCTCAGGATTTCAGAGTCCTAGACACTTGTGTGGGCGTGTTTGAAGATCTGCAGCTGGAGACAGGACTCTGTTGGTTTTGCGTATCAGTCCCGCCAAGGCAACAAGCTGCACAATCCCTTTGAAATTGGAGTTGGCCCCACCAAAAGTCAGAAGCTCTGGGTCCTGTCCGATGGGAAGATCACTCTACCTCTCCTCAGACTCAGTCTCTCTGATGTGCCCCTTCCCTTGCAAGTACTTTCCCAAACAAGTGGGGAAAGTTACTCACAGTGGGGTTTACTCACAGTTCCTTCACTGCAGGCCCAGCTCAGTCGTCTCTAGGCACAGCAACAGTCTTTGCACTGGCTCCAATGAAGCCAACAACGGCCTCTGAGGCTCCCTGCTCAATCGAAGCCCCTACAGGCTCCCAGCAGCAGCTTTGGCTTCCTAGCAGAAGCTCCTGGTATGGACAGCACTCCACAGCAGCAATCTCACTCCTCTCCCAAAATGGACCCAATCGCCTCTCTCCCTGCACTGCCTGGAATAGGAAGTCTCTCACCTTTCCCTCAAGGCATCATGGGAGTTGTAATCTCTAACGCTTGATTGCAGCGCACAGGATCTCCCAACTGGAACACTCCCAGTAAAGTTCAGCGTCTCCCCTAGTAAAGGGGGGTCTACACATAGCTGATGCCAAACCTGAAAAAAATAATATTGCGTGACCTGTACTACTACTTTAAGCGGTGTATCGGTGGGTTGCAGTGACTGCAGCAGCAAGTGTGCCATTAGGCAAATGGAGCACAAGGCTGCCATTTTATTACAAAGCCTCATGTATGAGTACTTGAGTGAAAGGCAGCTTTCCACTGCAGACACAACAACTATGTAATCTACCACTACAAGTGGCTGTTGGTTTCACAATGCATTCCAAAACCCATAACAAATACCTTGTGCAGCTTTTTTGCTTGTTACTGCACATTGAGCAGATGTTTTCAGAGAACTATCCATAATGACTCCAAGATCTCTTTCTTGAGTGGTAACAGCTCATTTAGAACCCAACATTTTGTGTGTATAGTTGGAATTGTGTTTTCCAATGTGCATTACTTTTGCACTATCTATATTGACTGTCTTCTGCCGTTTTGTTGCTCCATCACTCTTTTTTTGTGAGATTCCCTTTGTGACTCTTCATAGTCAGCTTTGGACATAACTATCTTGAGTAATTTTGTATCATCCACAAATTTTGCCACTGCAATGTTCACCCCATTTTCCAGATCATTTATGAATATGCTGAAAAGCACAGGTCCTTGGGGGACCCTGCTCTTTATCTCTCTCCATAGTGTTAAAAGGTTACCAGTTCACTTGATTCAGATGAAGACCTAGAACATGAAAACAGAGCAATGAAAATTGTTGGAGAGTGGAGAGGTTGGTGGACATAACACAATATTCAAATATTCTTTCCTGGTTTCTCCTGACAAACCCAGAACTCCATCAAATTTCATGCTGGGATGACTTCCCGAGAACTAACCAAGCACTATCTTGACTCATTAGGTGCTGTTAAATGCCAAGAAGGCATAAGGGCCAACTCTGTGAGTGCTTAGGGGCTGGAGCACCCATAGGAAAAAATAGTGGACGCTCAGCACCCCCCTGGCAGCACCACTGATCAGCTCCTCCCCAGTGTCTCCCGCACAATGGTGGACCCAGACAATCAGCGCCTCCCCCTCCCTGCCAGCACCTCCTGCCCACTGTGATCAGCTGTTTAGCAGTGTGCTGGAGGTGCTATGGGGAAGAGGGCAGAATGGGGGTGGGAAGAGGTGGTGTGGGGCTTTGGGGGAAGGGGTGGAGTGGGGGTGGGACCTGGGGTAGAGTGGGGGTTGAGCACCCTGGGAAAGTGGAAGGTTGGCACCTCTGCAAGAAGAGGAAATTTTAAAGCTACAGGATGGATCTTGCAGGATGGACTGATCTCACCAGTTATGTGTGAAATATCATGTACTCCCAAATCAATTCTTCAGTTAATCGAATGCTCATATGAAAAGATCAAAAGCTCACCACCCTGCAAATGTTTAGCCAGCAGTCTGCCCTGTATGGAGATGTGCGAAAGCAGTATGGATGAGGATCAGTGTGATATGTTTAGCAGAGTGCCCTAGTCAGAGATGACACAGATAATGACTTTGAAGAAGAAATGTTTTCAGCCCTACATGTCAAAGCTAACTTGCCTAGGATTACCAAAGATCAATGTCTCTCTTGACACATAAGCAATGCCTCCCTGTGTTAAAGTATAATTTTTAAAAGTTGGTTTATAAATATTTTTCTCAAATGCATATCTGCATAACTGTTCTAGGTTTGTCATGTTTAGTACCATTGTGTTTGTGGAAGAAAGGGCTTTTGAATGATACCCAACTCAAACCATTTTCAATGAAATTGTGTTATCAACATTTTTGCCAACCGGACGAACTGGAGCTGGGATGCGGGGGCAGCCATGCCACAGAGGGTTACACCGTTGAAATTATGATTCTGTAGAGTTTTACAAATCCTTTACCTTGCTATCACTAACTCACCCATAGAATAAGATTTTATTACATTATACTTTCCGTCTAATTAGCTCATCTAGTCTGATCTGTGTGTCACACAGGCCATAAAAATGAATGCAGTTAATCCTGTACTGAGCCCAATAAAATTGTATTTGACGAAAGGAGATAAGAAACAGCAAAAAGAAGGTGATTGAGTTTAGCAAATTTAGCACATCTCTTATGCCCTGATCCTTCCAACACGTAAGCACGTGAGTAGGCCCATTGATTTCAGTGGGACTATTTTTTAGTTTAAAGTTAAGCCTATGCCCTGTAGTTTCATGGTGTTTGTTTGGATTTATGTAGTTAACATTTTTGAACAGATTAAGATTTTGAGATTCTAGTGTTAATAACACTAGGCAGAGGGAAGAAAGTTAATAAAGGATAGGAGATGTAATGTAACTGTATTGTTAAGAGTAATGCCATAGAATATTATTAAAGTCTGCATCCTGCATTAGGATCTGCAAATGTGGTCTCCCTGTGCAGAGTCCAACTGATAGCCAAGAGAACAAGGTGTGCTGTACTGATGACTATTTTTGTCTCTTCTGTACTGATAATAGTGTACAAGTTTGTGTTTTATTGCAAATACATTTTTCTCTGCATGCATAGATTTCAGACATTCTAAAAGATAGGACTTTAAATAAGAGCTTTGTCTGACTACACCTATTTATTACTGTAAAATGAAAATAAATTGTATAGATAATTTTGTGTTCTATGTGATGGACATCTGTGTGTAATATTTGTATATATGGTGGTTACTCCCAAAGGCCCTAATCATGCAATGTATTATGTACTGACAGATTCTTAGGTTCATAAATGGAACTCCATTGACTTCAGTGGGGGGGTCTTCATAGGTGCTGGGTTCCACCCATGTGCAGTTTATTTCAAGACTGTCGCATAAGCAATTTCCATGTTGTTGAGGGGTCTTCTTGTGCCCGCGCTTCTTATTTCTTCTCTGTATCTTGACTGCTTTGCTGAAGATGTCTGCATCTTGTTTGACAACATTTAGATAGGCATTAAGGAGAAAATAGTTACAGAAAACCATTTCCTTATTGCAATAATAGTAGTGCATATCATTTAGGTATTTATTTTCATAAATGTATACAATTAAAATTATTGCTAGAATTAATAATTATTACTAGAAAAATATTATTCATTACTTTCACATTAACATGCTTTCACAATTAGAAATGACATTTATTCATTGACGTTAAAAAAAAATCTGCTAATTGAATCTGTCCCAAGGAGAAGTGCTGTAGACAAGACAGTTTGCTACCAATAGGTGTTGTCACAGCAAAAAATAAAATAAA
The DNA here is from genome assembly GCF_025201925.1 of Gopherus flavomarginatus. Classification (NCBI taxonomy): domain Eukaryota; kingdom Metazoa; phylum Chordata; order Testudines; family Testudinidae; genus Gopherus; species Gopherus flavomarginatus. Next base: position 71,543,239 of record NC_066618.1, on the reverse strand, counting down.
ACAAAACTAATACCAAAAACAATAGCATGTGTATCTTCCAGATGTAATGCTGGCTGTGAGTTACATCAAAATTCTTTGAAGTAAAAAGCAAAGAGGAGCACATCCAGAGCCCAGTGACTCTTGGGAGGCGTGGGATAGAAAACAATGCCCTGTGGAAGAATTGTGGGATATAAAACTTCATGCTTTAGGGCATAGGCCATTGTGAACAACTAGGGGCTAGGAGGAAACTTTTTCTGTGAGCAGGTTGTTCCATATACCCTACTTCAGGGTATCTGGAAGCTTCCTGTGAAGCAACTGGTAGTGGCCACTTTTGAAGACAAAATATTGGACCAGAGAGACCATAGGTTTGACCTGGTATGGCAATTCTTTTGTTCCTAGAAACTGTGCAGCCCCAAAGACTTGGTTTCCCTTTGGCCTTTGGGGAGGACGGAAGGATTCATAAAGCATCAGACCTTCAGTCCTGTGCCTAGCCCTCTGATGTCTTGCCCTCTCCCTCTCTCTGTGCGCTGCTGTGGAGAAAGTTCATGTGGAACAGACCTTTGAAACACTCCATGCCCTCCAGGGCAACAAAGAAGGAGGCTGGATTTAACCCAGGGGTACATTTGATCCTGTAGATGGACTGGACACAGAGATCACTATTCAATGAGATAGCATTCACAAATCTTATTGGTGGCATTTGAATTTTCACGCACTAAGGGTATGTCTATAGTGCAATACAAACTCCACGACTGGCGAGTCTCAGAGACCCAGTCAGTTACAGCTTGGGCTGTAGGGCTAAAAATAGCACTGTAGATGTTCGGGCTTAGATGGAGCCTGGGCTCTGAGATTTGCTTCCATGGGTCTTTTATTGCAGTGTAGACATAACCTAAGTAGAGCTGAACAACCCTGCGTCCCCCCGCCACACACACACAGTTTGAACATACATTTTCCAGGGGATCCCCATACCCCCGTCATCAAGTGAGTGACGATTTCATTATAAACTCAATCAGAATTCTTCAATCAGCTCTCTATCAGGCAGAAAAAACCAGAAAACTTTAATAGAAAATGTTCAGGATTTTGCCCCCAATCAAATTAAAATTTAAAAAAAAAATAGTTGAAAATTTTAAACTTGGAAAATTTCATCAACTCTAATACTCCATAATATAAAAATAAAATATCTGTGTCTTTCCTGTTCATGTGTGCATATCACAAAAGCACAGTAGAGGAAATATCTTCAGTTATTATACTCTACCTCTGGAGAGGAACTAACTTACCCTTAATTCCAAATGACTTCTTCAAATACAAAATAAAGCACAATTTAAAATATACACTTTTTGGCCTTTCCTGTTTTTATGTTAAGTTTCTCATGTTATTTTTAGATCCCACTCACCACCTTTTTGTCTGATGCCCTAGCTGAATCAGGGAGATAAGATCTGGAATTCAAGGAGACCATTGTTTTGAACTCAAGCACAAAAGAAGTGGTTTCCCTAGCAACAGAAACCAGGTGAAAACACTTAAATTAGCTACACTAAACTCACCCACTCAAGTTTCCTTTAGTTTCAGTTCACAAGAGGAATCCAGGGAGAATCAAATGTCTAGTACTCAGTTAATGTGAAGTTTTCAAGTGATCTGAGGGGCTCAGGAAAGGTAAGTCCTGTACATTGTTTGCTGCATCTGCAGTTGTGAACTGCTGAGGCAAGGATCTCCACTTGTGGCAAACTGACACTCAAAAGGCACACACTTTATTTCAGTGACTGGGATTCTCTTTGCAGCTGAGATCAGGAATTATATTCTGATCTTTTCAGTACTATCTAGAAAATTACTCTTTATCCTGGAGCAATTGCAATTGTGGATTTATCTTAAGATCAGCAGCACTTATCGTATATTTAAATAAACATGATATGGAAACAATCTAAAAGCTGAATTACTTTGAGGTTATTAAGCCTGTTATTAAGTAAACCACCAACTTGTTTTATGTCACAACAATGTGAAAGTTTCTGTTTTTCTTCTGTTTTGTAGTTTAATTGTATGTCAGCTGCTCCAACTGAAATCTTCCAAGCCTGCCATTAATAGTACATCATTCAACTGATATATAATATATCCTGTAGCTCAAGTTCTCACTTCCGAATATGCCTATTATTTCAAAGCAATATACATATTTTACCTAACTGTAGACATTAAATGTGTATTAATTTATCATGTAAACTGCCCAAATGAAATACTCTTCTTAGGAAGCCGTCTACCCTACTCTGAGACTACTGGCTTGGTTCATCTGAGTGGAAACATCAAGTGAATTTCATTTGCTCTTGAAGCTTTGACTCTAACAAAGATTTAACGTGGGCAGAAAAATAGACAATGCTTGTCTGTCTGCCAGTTCATCAATGTATTACTGGTTAGATTATAGACTTTTATGTGCTAATGTTAATCTCCATCTAATATGCTGGTTTGGGAAGAGTAATCCCCTTCCCCACCCAAACAGAAAAAAACAAATTTTGCTAATACCCTAAGTGTTATGATTAATGCTATCACGTTATAAGTTTACACAAATATAGTTTCTGCTATCTTGAATGTCAGTACCTGAAGTCCTCCCTGGGACTTGGGAAGATTTCAAACATGCTAAACTTGACCTATATTTACACATCAATAAGGGGAATAATAGATGGTCAACTGTGACGTACCAAGGTCTTATACATATAATTACATGCAAAAAAAAAAAAAACTAGGTTAAAAGGAAGTTATGTAGGGGGCAAAGTCAAGCATTCAAATGTTAGAAATTACCATGGAAGGTTGCCTGTGCAACTGGAACTACAGTCCCTTGTACACATGCATTCTGATATAGTCAAAAGCAAACCACTATGTGAAAAACAGATGGGCAATGGTGATATTTGACCTTTTGTAATTTGGCCAAATCAGATGGATTTTCAAGGAGACAGCAAAAAACAATCTTCTCATCTTCCTTGCCAAATGTCAAGGTCGTGCTTCAAACCATTGAGGCCATAGCGTTTTTCAAAGACTATTGCACCATGGTGACCAGTCTGATCTAGTGCTCAAAGGGGCAGAAGAGTTCCATAGTTGGGACCAATGGAGCTGCATGGTGAGGGGAGGAGCACATACAAATGGGAGAAAGGCCTGTTCCAAGGCCAGAGGAGTCAAGTGCTTTAGTCAGAGTTCCTGCAGGATGAGTAGGAGGGGAGGAAAAGGCAGATTTGTTACTCCAAAGAAAGAGACACAAATTTACCTTGGAATAACTGGCTGTAGGCATTTCTTCTCTTCTCCCACCATTTGCCAGAGCAATGGGGAAGATTTATTCTCTCCAGCTGAAAGTTCAGTTTTGATGCTTGGTCTGCTGTCACAGAGTTGACCCCTGGAAAAAGGGCAATTTGTCCTAATCAGTCCACTCACACATCCCTGGCCAAGGAGCCCTGCTGTGTCATAAATGTCTTTGGGGGTCTGTGCTACAGATGCTACTTGAGCCATGCAGTAATTACAAGTTGTGGTTCTGAATTACAAGCACACTGATGTTGAGGCCCATACTGCACAAGAAGTTGAGATGTGACAGAGATTTAGAAGAAAAACTGACTTTACAGAATGAATAAATGACAGAATAATTCTTTAAAAAATCAGGTTGCTCTACAATAATTTCTGTGGCTGGGGCTTTGTGCATATTTTGAAGCACAGCTACAAACAAATATACTGTGCAAAAGCACCCTTATGCTGTTGTAAGCTGGTAGAATTGAGTACTCGTCTAGTTGAACATAAAAATATTTTACAATGCATGCATCACATTTAAAAAATAAATTATACCAAATTAAATGTGACAATTTAGGCTCAAATCCTTCAAAAACTTGCATTCATGCTTGACTTTATACACTGTTGGGCAGGTCCTCAGATGGTGTAAATTTGCAAGATTCCATTGTAGTCAGTAGAGCTTTACTGATTTACACCAGCAGAGGATCTGCTTCTGTAAGTAGTCCCACTGAAGTCAATATATGCACTAGAAACAAACAAAATTTGGAATATTGACAGTTTATCCTTGTAATGCAGTATTAAAAGAGCACTTCTGTGAGAGGGGTTCACTCACCACAGATGCCCCATTGTAACTGAGGCAAGCTCTCTTCTTTCCTGCTGTCCTGTGTTGACATTTGTTCTGACTCTGTGGCACTCTGCCCCTCTTCTGATTCAGCCCTCCAGCCAGATCACATGTATATGTCCACCTCTTTGGAGGTATATAGAGTCCAACAACAGGGTATCCCTATGGGTTGAGTGAGAGGTCTCACAATTTTGACCCTTCTGTCTTTAGGGCTTTCTCTCATTTAGACTCCCAATATCAGGAAAAGACTTAAGTGTGGCTGGGGGAGCCCAGGCCCAGCCTGTCCACCGAGTTTCAATCCAGGGCTGGGTGGTAAGGCATGCACCCATAAGTGCTATACTTGCTTCCCTGGATCACTTTGTACCTGTCCCTTTCCCAACAAATAAAGTAAAGACATACTGAATTCAAAGGTAAAGTCTCTGACCTTCTGAGTGCCATTAATCCCTTCTCTGTTGGTTTGATGAAGTTGCTACAGCAGGGCCCCAGGAGTATGGACAGTAGGTCAGTTTACCTCCATCGTTTGTTCTCTTATTGAGCTGGTCGTCTTCTCTTTTAAGCTCTTCCAGCTCACACATGCTTTACAGGTATGATGGAGTTGCCTAGACCCAAAGTAGCTCTTTAACCCCTTTCTTTCTGGTGCAGGGTTTTTACACCCCATGAAAGCCCCAAACACTATTCATTGGGGAAAATACACTCCAATACAAGAGGGTCCATGCAAGAGATTATTTATCCATCAACATTTTTTCTTAGCTATTGCTACATTAGGAGCCCTATCTGAGATTTATTAAGTCAATGGCTAAACTACTTTGGATTTTGGTGGGAGCAGGATCCAGCAGTAATAAGGTATTTGGTTCTGCAGTCACATGCTTGTTTGGGCATGTGCAAAGCCCTCCTTGACTTCCATGCCTATTGCCTATCTGCATATGCAGATCCCATTGAATGATGGGGAGCCTGTAGGAGGCTTAGGGCCTTGTGTGGGTTCTCTGCTCTGGGGCTGATTTCAGCCTTTCCGCCGTTTTCAATGGAGGTATGAAACATTTAAATATTTTTTATATCTGTTTTTTCCCCTTCACCTTGACTTCGCTGAGCACTAAGGTTCCTGCACTCGCACAGAGCTTATGACAGTAATGAGGCCTAAAGAGCCAGATTATCTGTTGTTCCAAACCATTTTAAAAAAACCCTCAACTAAATATGATGCAACTTTTTGTCTGATTTTGATCAGAATTTCTCGCGCGGGTTCAGAAATGTGGCATTCCTACATTTAGAGTGCAGTTGACTCCAATGGCGCAATGCAAGCCTTCCTCTTTGTGTCACAGACTGGTGAGTGTGTTACAGGTTCCCCTCTGTGTCCAGTATGTAGATGGTGATACTTCGTTATGGCCCCTGCTAGAGAGCTAGACAGCTGTACCTCAAGCTCCAACAACTTGTGCTTTTTAGCTTTGAAGGGTCCCAATTCAAGTTCGAGTGTGTTGGCTAAGATGTCTGCCATCACACTTGTAGCCTGGGAGTAACTGGGGCTGCTGGCCCTCATCCTTCCCAAAAAAGGCAGGGAAAGGGGTCTGTTCTCCCCTCCAGGAGTGGCAGAAGCAACCTTTTCCTCCCTGTCCAAAACCTAGAAATGCAGGGGACCCAGTATCTACTCCAGCAATTGGTGTGGAACAGCTTGGTTGATAGGCCAGGACTTCTGCACTCTTCTGGTATGCACAGAGCCCTCTGTTGAGATGGTGTTCCTGAAGTCCCTTAAAGCAGTGCATCTTGGAGTCAACACCTGAGATGGGTGAACAGGGCTTCAGTTTTCACCTCTCACAGAGGTATTGTTTTAGGCTTTCTGCAGACTCAGGTAGACAACTCTTCTTATTGTTTATTGTATTGTGATGGGGCAAGGCCAGATGGCTACAGTAAAGTACTGAGAAACAGGTATGTTAGCCCCAGGCTAAACAAATCCCTAGGATCCTGGTAACCAAATGGCAGTTGCTCCAGGTTAATCAAGGCACCTGGGGCCAATTAAGATCTTTCTAGAAGGCAGTGGAGATAGCTACTTTAATTAGAACACCTGCAGCCAATCAAGGCAGGCTAATCAGGGCACCTGGATTTATAAAGGAGCTCACTCTAGTCAGGCTGGGAGGAGCCAGAGGAGAAGGAGTGTGTGTGAGGAGCTGAGAGCAAGGAGCTGAGAGCGAGAGAGCGTACTGCTGGAGGATTGAGGAGGACAAGCATTATCAGACCCCGGGAGGAAGGTCCTGTGGTGAGGATAAAGAAGTTGGAGGAGGCCATGGGGAAGTAGCCCAGGGAGTTGTAGCTGTCATGTAGCTGTTACAGGAGGCACTATAGACAGCTACGATCCACAGGGCCCTGGGCTGGAACCTGGAGTAGAGGGCAGGCCTGGGTTCCTCCCCCAAACCTCCCAACTCCTGATCAGACACAGGAGGAGTTGACCCAGACCGTGGGTTCCACAAGAGGGGAAGATCACTGAGGTGAGCAAATCTACCAATAAGCACAGGACCCACCAAGGTAGAGGAGGAACTTTGTCACAGTGTGTATTATCAGAGCACCCAAGGGCTCACTATGAATGTTAGTTCCATGATTTTTTTAAATCTTTCTGCTTTGGGTTGGGTTTTGTTGAGAAGGGTTTAGCTAGAAGGAAAAACAAAGGAAGGGAGGGGTGTGTAGATGGGAAGGGGGTTAAGGCAGGGAATAAGAGAGAGGAGAGCATCAAAGACAAGTGCAGTGATGCTGAGTGAAAAGACAGTGAGAGCAGCAAGGGAGTTCTTTTATTTCATTATTTTTAATTAAAGTTATGATTTTTATATATTCATGACCCCGGGAGTAGGGCCATAGGCCTGGGGGCTATCGTGCCTATGTACAACTTAATCTGGGCCTGCTCACAGGGCATAAAGTTAAGCACACGCCTAGGTCTTAGTTGGATCAAAGCCTGAAGAACTTAACTGAGATGGTATATGATTTACTCATGTACACAGCTGCTCAGGTTCACAGGGGTTCTCTTCAAGACTGCGTTGTAGACATGATGAATGTAATTCTAGGAAAATACTGATGTCTGGCTTGTTTAAAATATTTCATCTGTTTCCCATTGCTCACTCAGTGCCATTTGCTTGGTAATGTGGTGCTTTTATGGTAATTGTGGTGCAATGCAATAGCAATATAACCAAATATGTAATTGTTCATATAGAAATGTGAAAAGTCATTTTATTTGAGTTAATGCTGAAGTTTTATTAATCATGTATAAATTCTACAAATTCAACATAAGCAGGTTTGATACCTTACTATTAAGGATTAGAATAAAAATAAATAAATAAATCCAGGGCAAATTATTTGTTTTGCAGAGGGTTTTAAAGTTGATCTACACTACTGAGATTACTAGGAGCTCTTTATAATTAGCTAGTGAAAAAATATTTGGCATTTTATGGCTTATCTGGCCTTAAATTGGAGACAAATTCTCCTAGAATTGATCCTGCCCACACTTAGTTATGCACAGGATCAGAGCCATCAAAACTTAACTTAGGATCCATAGATATCTAGCTTTGGGTATAATCTAAAAATCTCTCATTTGTAGTGTTTCAGTTTGCTGCTATATAATTCATACTCTCGTACAGCGTAGTGTAATTTTACACTGGTAATATTTCATATGCATCACTGGTTTGGTTTCACATTGTGGCAGTGGCACAGCTTTACAATGCCAAGAGTAGTGATATTTATCAAATTATGAAGTCATGAGTAAAGAAGGAAATATTAAACTATATTTACATAGTTTATAGAGGCTGTACTGATGGTGAGAAACAGGCTTTCATTTTAAACAACAGGTCGTTGGTTCTTTGGAAGGGGATGAGGAGGAGTAAATCACAAAATATACTGTAGTAAAGGAGGAGCTTCTTCCCATACTATTACTTTTAATCAATTTAATCTGATAGAACTACTGGTTTAGGTAAAAGTAGAACAATATCATTTCTCAAGGACAATGGACCTCCCCAGTAACTGGAAATTAAAACAGGCAAAAGTCCTTTTTAAATACACTGTGGTGCAAGCCTACCTCCACTGAAGTCAATGGCAGAATTTCTACTGAGTTCAGTATGTCCAGGATTTCAGCCAGTGCATCTCGTTCTTTTACTCTTGTACTCCTCTAGCCAGGTCTTTTCCAGTTCGCTTTTGTTTTCTGCCACTGTTATCTTCAAGAGTGTCACAGGAGGATTCCCCTACTCCATATAATGGTGTAGTCAGTTATTCACTGTTCTCACATAGTTCTGCATCATGGTTTCCACAAAAAAATCTGACATATGCCTTCCCCTCCTTCCCACTCTTTTTTTTTTTTTAACAATTCTGCATGACATTCTGGAATAATTGTATCTTACAATCTGTCTGATTTTTTTGACTTAAGCTTTAAGTAGTAATGGCATTCTAGTAATGACACTTACTTAGTTCTCTTTCATTCTCTAAGAAATGATTTAGTCAGGTGCTGCTATCACATTTTCTATTGCCACGCTGGATAGAATATTTATGAATCATTTTCCATTATTTCCCCCACTGGTTTCCTCCTGCTGGGGAAGACAATGACAGATTTTTGTAGGGTTCCAGTTCAGAGTGTAAGCTTATTTGGGGCTGGTTAAATGCTTATGGAGCAAACTATCTCATCCCACATAGAACTACCATTAACCTGCCAGCTATGATTATCTTGAAAGAGCCTCAGATGCCTTTGTATCCCCACAAAGAATGGAAATTTACATTCTGAAATAAAAAAAAGCATAAAAATCTTCTGTAAGTAGACTATGGTAAACTGGCAGCCCTATGTAGGAAGTGAGTAATGAACAGTTCTCCATAGCAGCCATTTTTTACTTATAAATTGAAGCAATGTGTTTCTACTTGGAGCAATTCTGTTTCTATATTTCAGAACTCTGTAAAGGTCACAGAGTTCCATGCAGGGCCTCATTGTGCATCACGTGTACACTCAAAACTCTCCTTGAAGTCAAGTTTGTGGAGCTGTACCAAGGAATGTAGAAGTGAAGGGGAATGATGGGTGAACAAAAAACACAAATTTAGTTCTCTGAAGAAGCTTGAGAGTGTGTCAGACTAATACCATATTAATAATCAACTGTGTATGACCAAATTCTGATACATTTATCCACATTCAGGAAGTAAGGTACTAGTCAATGTAAGTAAGTATATCAGTGCCAGGGCCTGATTGAGCTAAATAAACTAGAATGCATTTAAAAAAACACTTTTGGAGTAGATAATCATACTTAGCTATAAACTATGGACATAGACATGATTCAATAGTGGTATAAGGATGTACAAACAGTATTGTGCCATTTTAATGCGGTCATCCTAACCTGACATTGATCCTTCAATTTAACAGTTATTAACATCACTTAACTGTTCATATCTGGCTTACAGTACATCTCAATGTTATGTGTTGGGAACTGTAAAAGATGCATGATTGTGCTATTTCTGTTAGTTGTTTCTGATTAATAACTTCACTGTCCAGTGTTCTTTCAATAAGGGTACCTACTATAGCACTTTAATCATTTAATGGGTAGAGAAATCAGTGTTTCAACCAAACTGAATGATGCATGTAAAAATAGAGCTAACAGTTTTTTGCTGGAGTAGATTAAATCTCTCTCTATTACACTTCTCCCACACCCCAGATCTCAGGCATTCAGGCAGGAATCATGACTTTTCATCAGTGCTGAGAACTATAAATAAACCTCAGTATAATATAAATATTAGCTTAGCATTTCCTGGCGTCACCTCAGAAAATTTGCCACAAGATAATGTTCAAATAAAACTCTAAGAGATCCTAGATAATGCAACAATCTCCCACCTCTGCAGTATTGGTTTACATTGAATAACATGTTATGGGTTTGGTCCTCTCAGTTGCATACATAATGAATTCCTGCTGTTTTCACTACAAGTTGCAATTCCATAATAGAACATACTTAGCTCTTGACTCTAAAATAACTAAAGTTTGAGGTCTTTCCTGAAGAATTAGTGGTCTTGTCCGTTAGCAAAAACACGAGTTGCTACCAATCAGAGTTGAAATTCAGTAGCAGAAAGCTTGAGGTATCCCATTCATTTATGAACTGCGGGATTGGTTCCTGTTATTCAGAAGAGCTGTAAATAACCAGAGAAACTATTCTGGAAGAATATCCACAGAGCTCCACCATGTTTTTAATAAGATATATTTTATACTTAAATACCCTCCAAAATCTGTAGCATAAGTGAAGAGAAGAGTTCTCACAATGAGCTCTTAAAATGATAGGGATTCAAGGTTCTTTAGAGTAGTGTGAAAATCCTTGTAGTACATATACAAATTTGACCATGATCTAACATCAAGTAGACAAAACACATCTGACAACACACTAGGCTTGGTTAGAGGGTCATACACTGAAAAGTTCCTCTCACCTTGAATTTCACAGGCTACCTTTGTAGCAGGTAGACTGAAGTGATCTAATTTTTTAAAAATCCAGACATTTGCACGTCTGCGTTGTATTCAGTTAGTTCTTAAGTTTTCTGGACAGTGAGTCCTTGCTTTCCATTTGAAAAGTTCCTGCTTCCAAAGTTAGATGTAAACCATCTCCTATAGAAACCTGTGGCAAGGTTTTTAATAAAAAGTGTACAAACCCTAGACTTGTCAAAAGAAAAACATATCTTCCTCCCTGGTCCTTGAAACTTTGAATCTTTATGTGATAGAAAAAAGCTCTTGATAGCAAAACTGAAAAAGCAGATATATTTTAACATGTGGTAAAGTAAAGCTCTATTATACTGATCTGAAAGTAATATAGTATTACATAATATTTATCATTTTGGAGTTGTTTGAATATGATTTTCATTGTTTCCTAAGCATCATTCTGCACAGAATTTGGTCACTGGCTATGTATGGTGAATGGTACCCATTATTGAAAAGTAGTCTGTATTTGTACTAATACAGAGAATGCCAGTTTTAGAAATGAGCCTGATTGCATGGTTCATTTTGTTCTCCTTTGTAGAGCCAGGCTGCGGCCCACTACAAAGGCACTAAACATGCCAAGAAGCTCAAAGCACTGGAAGCCATGAAAAATAAGCAGAAATCTGTTACTACCAAGGACAGCGCAAAGACTACCTTCACTTCCATCACTACCAATACCATCAATACCAGCTCTGACAAAACAGGTTAAGCGATAATCTTTGTTGTTGTTTTTTTATTTTTCTTGTTTAACTCCATGTCTGTTTCGTTATGTGCTTGCCACATTGATTCATGCTTGATCCATCGTTCTGTGTAATGTTGATTTTGTTCTTTTCAACACACTTGTGAGAGTAAAATAGTCATGTAACTGACTTCTCTTTTGTGAAAAGAGGCTTGCCATTCTTTTAGGCTAGAATGCATACATATGACTCAGGTAATATTTATGGCAAATGAACTATTAAATACAAACTGCTCTAAATCTTGTAGTTTGTATGCAATGTCTCTCTCTACATAATTACCCATGTCACATTTGTTTTAACTACAAGCAATGCAGCAAATTGCACTAATTGTGTCTTGAAGCCTCTGATAAAAACATTGTTGGTAAAAGACATACTGTCATAAATTTCAAGCATTGCATTATTATTTAAAGTGCATGATTTTGAGCTAGGTAATAGCTGTATAACCTCCACTCCACATAAACAGGTAAGTGTTATTGATGGCAATTATTCTGCTAAACTGAGTCTTCATACTGAAATAATATTTAAATTATTGCTTGGGGACTAGGTTTTTTCCTTGCAAACAAAACCCATGCAAGTATCAGGTGAAGTCAATGGGATTCAATTAACCTGGCATTTTAAATATAGGCTACTATATTGGAAATTTCACAGGAAGGATGTAAGTTTAAAGAAGATAGTTTCAGTTGTTCACAAGAAATAATTGCTCTTATATTTCTCTGCAATGTGTGTACTGTATGCAACTCATGAGATGCATACACAAAATCTAGCAGGAAAAAATTATGCATGATCAAATAATGTATAATATTCTGATGTTGCTGCTGAGAGCTGCTCATCTGGAACAAATTCTCCTGTGTCAGTGGCTTTGGTGTTGTAAATAGAAAAGCACAAACAATTGAAAGAATTACAACAAAAATATAAGTATCATATAAACACGCATTTAATTCTTTTTGTAAGGTCTTTGCCAGAAGACATATGGTAAAGGCAGTATGTGTCTTATGTGGAAATTCATGTTATAATTGTGGTTCAAAAATGAAGGTGGATTTTTTCAGACTTGTCATATGTCTGAACTTGGCACAAGAGGTACCTATAAAGGGCTTCCTGTTGCATCATGAGATTTTTCTAATACTGAATATAGCCAATTTTTTAGTGACACTGAAAGCATTAATAATTGTGGAACAGTGCGGGGAAGGAAGGGGAGTACTGAAACATAGTTACAAAAATTCAAAACTAAACTAAAACTTAACCATAGTTTTAAATGCTGGGTTTCTCTTACTTGTTAGTGAACTGGACATTCTGTTGATATGTTGAGTGAGTTTTGTGCGAAGGACTGACTTACTGCTTTATACATAATCATGGCAGATTTCTAATAGACAAGGCAGGAAGACAAAAGTGAAATATATTAAAGTTGTAACTTTTAATTGTTAAAAAGTTTTGCCTGCATTGTATTGTTTTGTTTGTCTGAGGCAGACATTTGTTCGGTGGATGATCCAAAGCACATTAAAATCGATGTTATTCTTTCCATTGACTTTATGGGGCTTTCAGTCAGGTCCCTGACAGGTTTTATTATCTGCTGTATATCTGAACTCAGTATTTTGAATCTGTGATTATACCTACATACAAGAAAGACAACTGCACTGGCCTGTGGAGAAGTTCGTTTCACTTTCAGATCTCATTTATAACTTGCTGGAGACATTCCATAAATTAGATATATATCCTATGTGAACAATATGCATTTGGTGGTTGTTTGAGCGTTCTGTACTATGTTTGCCACTAGGGCCATTCCAGTGATTTAATTTTAATTACGTTACCCTGATATGCCAAAGTCCTATCCATGCCCCAAACCCGCAACCCCATAAGTATTTGTGTAATTTTACTCTTGTGAGAAGTACCAATGAGTTCAGCTATGCTACTCACAGAACTGAAGTTGTGTGTATAACTGTTTGCAACAATGAGGACCATGTTGTTACGATAATATCAGATTAGTGTGAAAATAGGGATTGGTCATGGAGTCTTGGGAAGGAGAAGGAAGAAGAGAAAATGCTGAATGAAAGATCTGATTTTTAAAGTACCTCTGTGGAGGAAGAACCTGTTTTGAGGGATGCTGGCATGATGCCAACAAACCAGAAACCAAGGCAGCAGGAAATACATTAAGATCAACTGAAAAAAAATGACAAATAGAATTATTTTCATGAAATATTACAAACCCTAGCCAACTGTTGACATTTAGAGATACGATGCAAACAAAAACTCACCAAGCTTGCTCTTCTGTCACCCCTAAAATGTATCAGCCAAAAGAAGGATCACCTGTGGACATTTGGAGCCCAGTTCTGCACTCTGGATTTCTATTGGCATAACTGAGAGCATAACTGAACCTTCTTATTTAAACACAATTCATATAGAAAACATAATCTGCAGTAGCAAAAGAAAAACAGTACAAAGATTTTGGGTACCCAAGTGACAGACATTTCCTGGCAAAAGCAGGAGTATTTGGACTCATTATCTGCAGGATTATATGAATTTTCTTTTCAGTTGCCCTCTATCCCACGCGGGCTTCATAGAACTCTTCCGAATACAAATATTTTTTGAAAGGTAAAGAGACTCTTGTGCATCACATATATGTATTCTGAGAATGGTGGCCATAAAAAGCATGTACACTGAGATTCACATCACTGATCTGAACGTGTTGCTATTCCATATGGTTTCACTAATTTATTATACAGTCCATGATTTTGAGTAACCTCCATTACTAGTTCCTCCTCAAATGGTCATTTGGAAATAGTTTTTTTCTGAAGCGGTACACAGAAGATTAATGCATGATCTCAAGTAAGCTGAGAAGGGGTCATGTTCACATCACCACTAATGCATCACGTACAAGAGTGGTTAAATGGTGGATTACATGTCAGTCATAGCAAATTGGTCAAGATTTCAGTTCATTGGTTCTGCTTCACCTACATGAGGGAACCTGCAGTGCCATGCAATAAAGATTATGAAAAAGGCCACATAATATACAACCTAATGCAGGAGCTGAAGCAGCAATTTGTTATGTTGTTTCTCCCTAAAGTATTTTGTCATGCAGTGGTGTCAACATGTCTTAATGCAATAAATAATGGTGACTATGCATCTTACCATACAGGGTACACAGCTTAAAATCTTGGACAAATGCTGGCACTGCATACTAAGAGTGGAAAGCAAGATCTGGGGACATTTTGCTCATTCTGTGAAGGTCACTAATTTCTTAACCTATCTGAATAACTTTTAAAATCAATGGGGGCTTCAGCTAGTTGCTGTAAATGAGTGATTCTTTGGAGCAGCAAAGAGCTATGCATGGATGTACTGGCAGTCACAACAATTTGAAAGGAAGATGCCCTGCTCTCAATGTATTGGAACTTCGGTGATGCTAAATTTTACACTGGTATGGAAACCAGCACTTAGGATTCCTTCCCTCTACTGAATCTGTGGAATGTTTGAGAGGTGACAAAAATGCATATTTTCCACACATATAGGCATAGATCAGCATAAATACGTTCTTATACATCAAGTCCTGAAGGCATAGGGTCAGATTCTTTGTTCTACCCATCAGAGAATTTGAGTGTCACTTCATCTTTCTCTGTCTCCATACGTTGTAGGCCACACATAACTCGTGGTTGTGTCCAGCATCTGATATCAATACAGCAAAATAGGCCATTGAAAATGTGACCGTCACTGACAGAGCTTCCACCCACAGAGTTCAACAGTTTCTATGTTGTTTCTGGATGTTATACAGTTAGGCCCAGATCCTCCGAGGTATTTAAACACACATCTTCCATTGATTTCAATTGAATCTCAATGCCTAAATGCCTTGGGGACTTAGGCCCAGATACTCTCAATTCCTATTGAAGTACAACATTCAGAACACTTGTCTAAAAGTGGAATAAAAGTTTATTTAGGAGAGCAGAAAAAGTATTCTATAAACCATGGGGTGTGTGTGTGTGTAATATATACACACACAAACCTTTTTTTCTAGCACAACAGGTATGATCTGAAGACGCTTTGCTGCCCACAGAGCTGTGGCATAATACATTATCTTCTCATGTATATAGGGCAACACGTTGATACACATTCTTTTAAGCTTTAGGGTGTCTATGGGAAAATATTAGAAAAAATAATAGGTGAGAATCTGAAGCAAAAAGCTGACGCTATGCTTGAGAAAGTTTAGGGAAATTGGGATTATACATCATATGAAGGGTTAAAGGAAGGTACAATTTTTTGCTGAACGAATCTGTCAATTATTAGCAGACTTGTATAACCCTTTAATAAATGGATTTATTGGAACCGAGAAAATCCTTGTATTATAACAGGACACTGATGATGCAGATGGCAGTTGGGCCTGAAATGACACCCAATTTCAATCCAGCTTGCACAATTCTTAAATGTGACATAGGTGAGCCCGTTCAGCATCTGGTGCAATGAAGTGCTGATGTATTGGATGGGAGACAAGGAAGTAGGCTGAAAGAGTAAGGGGAATATGCGGAACTTGGAAAGAGGAGGTGACTGGGGGAAAACTTAGAGGAAGAGAGAGTGATAACAGGAAGAAGAGATGAGATGAGATGACAGAAGTGCCACAACAGTTGTATTCCAGCAACTATCTGTTTCATTTTTATATATTGTGCCTAAAAGATTTACCCAGCACTCTCAGAGCATATTCCTTAGCGTAAATTCCATGGGTTTATTGAGATTCCGATCTGCACTAGTTTTCAGTTATGAAAAGAAGCCTTGGAATATACACTATTGCCATCACACAGACGTGATTCATGTTGCATTACAGTAAGAAACATTATTGATGAGAATCTGATCAAACTGCTAAGTGTCTTTTGCCTAAACTTTCAAATTGCTTCTTTGCATCTTTCTGCTGAAATACAAGGAAAACGTGAAACTGTAGATTCTGGTCTTACCTGATTTTCTCTTTGTGCCATATTTAGGATCCATTGTCTTTGGATAACTTGATCTTTTCTAATTATTTCCCTGTGGTTCAGACCTATCCAGGCAATCAGCACACCTGGATAGAAATTAGAAACTGAATTCAGATCTGATGTAAGCAGGTGCAGCTCAACTGACTTCACTGTAATTTCATCCAATTACGCTAAGGCTGAATTTGGTGTAGGGAGCTGAGAAACGGAGTTCTCAACATCCAGTATGTCCGGTGGTACTGTTGCAATGGGTAGCCTTGCATCCAGTGCAATAAATCATTTTTCTAGAAGTGAAACTAGTTAACTTCTCAAATTATCCAGTTGTCCCTCTGATTTATATAGTATGTGAAGGAGAGAGTGACAATGATTAAGTAACAATTCAAGCTGAACAAACAATTCATAATTTATTTTCTGAGTTTAGCTGCTTTTTCGGCTCACAAAATGTCTGTGACCAAACTGCAGTTTCCTCAGATTTGTTGTTCAAATTTCCTTTACAAACTTGAGTATTTTTATTCAACCGTGGACTGTCTTTCAGTATTTGATGCTGGAATATCAAAATTTGAGCTATGTTGGTTTGCTATGATTGGTCATATATCTGCTGGTACTGTTTCTTATTGGATAAACATAACCTTTCTAATAAGAATGGATGGCCTATGAAATTCTGAGGGAGAGGAAACAGTTTAGGAGAAGTTGGCAAGAGATGCACAGGATTAAGGAATTGCTGAAAAATTATAAATCCTCTTCATTTTAAGACACATGTGCGTTGACCAAAACATCATTCCTAGTAAAATTAGACTATTGAATGTATTGATTAGTTGCAGACTATAAATTTCAGCTGTTTCTCATCACGGTCACACAAAGTAATTAGCAGTGTAGAGTTCTACCTGTAAAGTCTGCAGCTAAGTCTTTGTCTGTGTGAATTGCAGAATCCTCTTCCTAGTTTGAATTGCAAGCTTGCAAAGTATGCAGACTTAAAACTCACCATCCACAACTGTTTGTATGAGAGAAACTTAGTCAGATGAAAGTTCATGGACAGCAACTATAATAGATGTTTAACCCGAAGGGCCCTTCAGTGCCAGCTGGCAAAAGGTTTTATTGATGTTAAACAACAAATCCGATCAGGCCTGATGTACTCATACACTTAACACATTGTTGTCCTAGTATTCATTGGTGAAGAATGTTGTGTAAATTTTATCAAATGAGAGCTTGTATCATACTGATCACCGTAAGCATTGTGAGATATATGTAAGGTGTTCTTTTCCTAAGACAGAGAGGTAATCATGTCACCCATAGTTTTGGGAGCCCCGAGAACGTGTCACAAGGTGTGCAACCACTATCACCGTGAGTTCAGTTAAAAATTTCAGAAAATGAAGTATAGACATTATGATGTTTGCCCTGGTATGTTTATAATGCTGATTGACTACTCCTTTCTCAAATTCCCTGAGTGAGCTCTCTTTGTCTAATACATTTATATTATGGCTGAAAACAGTCAAATCCAGATATATGCAGAGCTGCATTTGTGATTCATCTTCAGGACCTGGCCTGGAAAAGGTCTCCCATTAGAAAAGGACAGCCAATTTCTTCTTGTTGCTGCTCTCATTTTATCTCCCTCTCATTTCTCTGTGACTTCATTTTCACTGCAAGCATCTGTTTCCCACTTATATCAATAGTGGATAGGGTTGATAGTTTATGAAAGAGTCCTCAAATTTGGAATCATTGGATTATTTCTATTCTTAGTGACATTGGTATAATTAACATTGGACTTTTTAGTAACCATTCATTTGTTTACATTAGAGTATATAATCTATTGTTCAAAGATACATCATACTAAATTTTCCTCTCATAAGAAACCCAGAAGAAAGCATATTAATTTTTTCATGATGTCTTACAAGTAGTTATAGACAACTCCTCTATTTTTTAGCATTTGAGCAGCACAGCAGCTTTTTATGTAATCTTTTTAACTAAAGAACATAAATTGAATTTATAGCAGTCCTAGTACGTGTAATGATGATATGAATGTTTAATTAATCTTAAATTCATAAGTTTTTTATACTAACTGAAATTTACTATAGGATTCAGAGCAATTTATTGTACAATTCAAGTATAACATTTGCCAAAATATTATAGACTGTGAATACACCTACAAATAGATAAAACTCTTTAATATTCTAATTCCCAAAAGACAGTACAGTGCAATACATGGTTATATAAATTAGCAATACTTTGTTTCATCATACTTTGTATCATGAAGTGTGCCGTGATTTTAACTTATAATGTCTAAGTACTCTTTCAGTCATTTAAGGCAGATCAGCATTAATGGACTGCATGATGTGTCCAGGCTTGTAGAGGTCACTGCTACATATTTCTCTTCCTTCACAAGTCCGTATGTTGGTACAGATCAACATACAGCTGATGATTTTGAAGTCTGAATCTTTTAGGCATTTCTGGTTCACATGACCTCATTGATTCACATATTTTAGATAGGGGAAACCAGAGCTGTATGCTTGGAATAAGATGTGAGTCTTTCTGTATAATTTCTTGGTAATGTATACATTAAAGGTGAGAGATTTAGATTGAGCTAGGGGACATGGATGCCCAATTCTCATTAATTTTAATGGGACTGGGCATCTCAACCCCCTAGGCAGCTTTAAAAATCCCACATTAGGTGGATGCTTTTTTAAATGTTATTTTCAAAGTAAAAGCTTCAGATATAGCCTTGCACCAACAGAGCAAATGGCACACTGTTTCATAGTATCATTACTATGCTATCATTACTTGTCAGAGAATTACAGATTATGGATGAACAATTATATAGCTTCTTGATTACATTCTTGGAAAATTCAGTATAATGACCCAAACTAGCCATATTTGAACAAACCTCAACATCCTTGACTTTAAATTACCTATGCTTTGACGCTTCCATACTTTAGACCATCCATAATTAATTGCAGCACAAAATGTTATCAGCATTCCACAGATGGTAGTGTCATTTTTGCATTTGAGCTTAATGGTAATTTGAGAAACAATAGATTCTCTTTTGATTTGTGTGTAGAAGTACTTTTCTTTCTTTTTCAGTGTAGTCAAATGGTAACATAAAATTACAATTTATATGTACATCAATTGATCATTAATGTGCAATAAAATCCTTTTTTTAATTGCATCTATATATGTTGCAACTAAGATTTTCATCATATGGACACCATGTGCTTTCTGAGGACCCAGCTGCTTTTGATTGGGATTGCATGGACAACAATTTTATGCTTGAATACTCCTACAGATACAAACTTCTGTCAGTCACAAAATCTGGATCATCCTACCCAGATAGAAAGAAAGAAAAATGCTTTTGTTAGTATTGGACATATGACTGGAAAAGCATTTTATGCTAAAACATTTAATAGAGCCTTTCATAGCATTTCAATTGTCAGCTTGTTTGTTGCTAGAACTCTTGGAATAATGTCTAGTTTGTCAGGCGATATCTTTACACTCATCAGCTTTGCTATATAAACTGAATACCGGATACATGAAATACATTATGTCTGCCAGTGGCTCCTTCCAGATTGTGTATTGCTTTGTTGTTTGTTTGAGCAATCCTGAAGCTAGTTACAGAGGCAGGGATCAAAGGTGTTGTAGCCATTGGGCTCTTACGAGAGATTGTAACATTGCAATACTTCCCCCATACTCTGTCACCTTTTTATTATAAACTCTTAGGATTAGAGATTTATTATATTAATCAACTTGTTTATTTTCTGAGTTTATGGACTAATTTGCTATGGAATTGGAACCAATCCCATGACCCTATACTTGCAAATGGTTAATTTTTTTTAATTTCAACTGAGGAAACAGATCTTCCTTCAAGTGCTCCAGTATCTTCAAGCTTGCAAGTGAGACACTTAGTAATGCAGGAAAATAACAGTGATTATTTGTTTGTGCTTCCTGGGAGTGTTTTGAACTTTGTATCACATATGGGAGGGAGGGTAGCCCCTAGTAATGCGAAGAGTCCACATTTCCACAACAGGTTTAGAACTGGTATAGACAACTCCTATGCCACACTCCTGTAGTCCCTAGTTTAGAGAGTTAAGAGGAGTGTGTTGGAGGCAAAAACCCTCATCTAAAAATACTTATTCAGTAAAACATATTAGTACTACAGGAAGTTGATTGCAACTGAAGTGAACCAATGGCTAGAAACTGTAGAAAATTCATAAAGGAAGCAAGAGTTCAGAAGAAGAAATGCATAAGTGGCAGAGTTAAGGATAGTAGGAAGAAGTTTTTAAGACTTATAATGGTATTCCACTACTATCTGGAAAAGGCAGAATTGTCAACAATAATGCAGAAAAGTCAATAAGTCCTTCAATAAAGGAGGATGTATTAATATTGTATGATGATGATGAAATATTTCCAGTTCACAGTAACTAAGGAGGATGCTAACCAGCTGCTATGGTGGATACTAAAGTTAGATATTTTTAATCAGTGGGTCTGGATAAGTTGAATCCAAGAGTTTTAAAAGAGCTGTCCAAGAACGAATTCTGGGTAGTCCTATGTCCAATGTTATACAGATGGTCCATCTAGATTATCAGAATGGTGCCTTTTGGCCTTAAAAATCTGAATCCATGAATATATAATCCACTGAAGAAATATATGTTCATGACTCCCCTCTTGCCCCCCACCTCCAAAAAAAACCAGGCATCTGCCATGCTTGAAGACTTTACCTTTTCATCTGATATTGTGCATTTGAACTGTGCTGTAATTTAGGTCCCATTGTGGTAAAAACTTATGCTTATGCTTAACTTTAAGC
This sequence comes from Gopherus flavomarginatus, assembly GCF_025201925.1. NCBI lineage: Eukaryota > Metazoa > Chordata > Testudines > Testudinidae > Gopherus > Gopherus flavomarginatus. The sequence continues at coordinate 71,522,244 of NC_066618.1, read as the reverse complement.
AAATAACTAGTCCCATTGACTTCTGTGAAACTACTCGCATCCTTAAAGCTAAAGTTCGGGCCCTTAGATTGTATCTTGCTTGGTCAATAACTATTTATCCCTCTGTGTTTTATACAGCACTGGACATGTGTTGAATGTTGAATAAATAACAAAAATCAAACCACCAACAAATTTAATTGCTGGTATAGACTTGTTCTTGGTAATGTAAGGACTTCAAGCCACCAAGCTGTATGCATCTTGTATCAAGAAGAATAATCTCTGTATTCTTAACTGTGTCATAAAATTGATATTGGAGAATTAAAAAAAAATGACTGGAAGCTTAATTTTTCTATTCTTATTCCAATTTTAATATTTTCTTTCTGTCTTGGGCAGACTTAGACATAAGACAATTAAAATTTATGTTCTTATTCCCCAAGGTCTGCATTTACAAGCATTCTTATCCACTCGCATTTTTCTATCAGAATTTAGTTTATTTTGTTTTTTCCCTATCCCTTACTTGAACAACTGGAAAATAAGTATTTGAAGGGATTCAGAAGTATCTCCTAATCTGATCCATGGGATCCATGTTAATCAAAGTGTCAATAATAACATCATTTTTAGCTCCCCTCTACTTGTTTCCTCTCAATACCAAAGGGAGAGCAACATTCCTATCAGTTGTACTTTTTGACCACATTTTCCAAGTTTCCATTTCTGCATGCAAAAAGATTTCCTCTTCCATTAGAGCCCCTGAAAGAGCTGTTTCAGTTCATCTACCATATCATGGGAGTCCAGAGACATCTGCTATACAGTTTTAATCCATTTCTTTGCTATATCCAGCTTTTCACTATTTCTGGTCCAAATGTGTCTATTTTCTACTCCAGTGGTTTAATGGCTGGAAGTGAAGTTTCTAGCATAGCCTAAGCAGATCCATTTGAAAGTTCCATAACTAGATTACTCACTTCATCCACCCTATCCAGTTCACTAGCAATGGTTGCCATTAATAAATCAACATTCACCAACACTTATTTCCTGATTTTAAGTACAGGGAAATAACAATATCTCAGACAGTCACTGAATGCTAATCCGAGCAGCCCTCAGCATTTTTATGGCCGATCTTGCAAATTAATTTTTTGTCACACATTTCACTCCACCCCACTCATTATAATCCATTACTTATCATACCAACATACACAAGACTGACCTAAGGATTTGGAGGAAAGTTAGCAAGATGATCCTTTGAGAATGGACCAAAACTTACTTTAAATAGAATGTAGAGAGAAATGTTAAAGTATCAGCACTCCGGCTTCTTCCTGCAGAAGTGGTGTCAAGTTCAACTCTAGCCATTGGTTTACAAAGGAAAAGGTTCTAAGCCAACTTTATTCTTAAAATTAAAACTGAGATTCTCTATTATGTTCCTGGTTTCCCCAGTTGAAGGGATGCTGCAATTGCAGGCTATATGGCTCCTAAAGGCAACTGTTAGCAAATGTTACATTTTTAATGGCAAGCACTTTAGGATACCAAAGGGTCTGCTAATTCCGAACCGGGGAGAGCCCAAGGTTTCCATCTGCTTCTTCCTCCTCTCTCCTAGTTGTGAAACCTATCCATCCTAATACTGCATGGCTTTATCCCTGTCTCCTTATCTTTTCCCCAGTTTTCCCTCATCTTATTTTTTGACATTTTATCATATCTTAGTTAATTTTAAATGATGGAAGGAAATTGGTGGAGTTTCTCAGCTTTTAAATCTTTTCCCACCATCTTATTAAATGTAAATACTCATGTTTTACACCAATATCTTAGTCTGTCACTAACAACAATAGTGTCCTTTGGGGCTGGAATCCAATTCTATGTCTTTCCTTCAGGTAATAATTGTTCTAGTTCTTTAAAGAGACAAAATATAAAAATTCCAAACTGCTCTTCCCTGAGAGCTTGTAGAGGCTTATGCCCAACTGAAATATGCATGCTCTGAAAATCCTACAAACAGTACCAAAAGAACCCAATTAGTTGTAGGTACTAATCTAATCCATCCTGCACAAGTCACAACATTTGTTGTCATCTGGCATGGATCTGTGTAGTCTAAAATTAGTCTTTTCACTTCCTCATACACTCAGGATGTATATCTGTTCAAGATGTCTATTATTACAGAACCAGGGATATATATTGCTGACATTTCCAGCCCTGCATATTTGGGAGTGTATTTTTCTTCTTTTGGCAGAATGTCATGATCTGAGTAATGGACACTGTGCACCTGCATATATTGGAATTGACAGAGAATGCTTCCCAGCCCTTTTTACTGTTTCCTTTTAATACAAGTCTCAAGAACATGTATTTATTTTTGAAGTCATTATCTATACTTTTGGCGAGTCACTCAAGGCAGATATAAAATTTGATATTTTATTGAAGTAAAGAAGCTATTTGATACAAATAGAGTACTTTTGGAGTTTAGTTTCTGTATCCCTAATATCAACTGCACAAAGAAAAGGCTATAGACTATTGTCAATAGTCTATTGTCCTCATCTGTGGTTAACTTAGTATACCACTGTTAGTTCAAGCTCTGCTTTATTTCTATTTTGTAACACTAAACTTCTGCTTTATCTCACTTCTATTTATGTAGTGCTATGGTACAATTCTGGCCAGACAGTTAAACTTGTAAACTTTTATTTCAATGAGAGAAATCCTAGGATGGCCAAAATATGTAATGCAGCAGTGGCACAAGTTAATTTAATGTCACTATATGTTTGATGGCTACCTCTGAGGGCCATGATTTAGAATGTCATAATAAGTTGAAAGATTTCAATGTGGAGGAGGGGGCAACACGATAAGCTATGTCACCAATGTACTACATGAGAAAAATTAAGGATGAGAAGTGTTGGAAGAGAGAAATTGATCCCCCATAATACACTTCTGCACACACAGATACATGTACAAGTTCTATATTTTTGAAGTCTACACTCTTCCTTGATGTTTGGTCTCATTTTGGAATGTGTTTACTCTCTTCTTAAATGTAACTGCTACTACTGGGTTATGGACCATGGCAAGAGAGCTATAGTGCAGTATATAGACTTCTCAAATGGGACGCCATGAAAATGGTTCCGATAGAGATACCCAGCATTGTATCATCTCTGCAGTTATGTGATTTTTTTTTATTCTCGTGACTACAAGTAATTTGTTTATTTGTCCCATCAGCCATGTTGTCTGATGCCAGATGCACTTTCCAGCTTCAAAAGAAATGCCAATGCTCTTTACTTCATAATGACTTTAAATAGACAGTTTTCAGTTTTATAAATATAGACTGTATATAATATGCAGGGAGTTCTCTAAAGACTTATTAATGTGGCTCAAAAGACCATAGTAATGTACCTTATTCGCATTTAGAGCCATTAAATGGTTAGTATGTATTTAAGTACTTCTAAATATTTGGATTATTATTGACATGATTATGTAAATGAGTCTTCGGGGAGAACTTTAAGAAGGGGATTTTGCCCAGAACTGTTAGTTCATTGTACAAATCCATATTTAAGTGTCCCTGTACCATGGTTTCTCATGGTATCATGAGTTGGATACATATATAGGTGAGCATTTGGACTAATTATTTGTTTAAAGCATATTGCAAAACATTAATTTAATTCATGTAAGATCATTGGCCTTGTATGCACTGGGATTTAAATGCCTGTTTTCCGAGACATGTCAGCTATCATTTAGTAAGACAGAGTTAGGTCCAGACTGTTAGACACTTAGTAAAACACTATGATCCTAGATTATTTATCAATAAGGAAAAATTCCAAATAGTGGTCTTCTCAAGGACAAAAATCTGCTCGTTAGTAATATAAAATATGGTTTTAGAAATCCAAATTAAAGAAAATTTTAGAAATGTTTTACTTCCAGTTATGTCGTCTATACTAGAATTTATTTGAACATGTTAACAAGAATCAACAAATTATATTTTTAGAATAACCAGAAAGAGTTTGTCTCTCTCTCCTATTCTTTAATAATAGTTTTTATTCTCTAATGTGATTGGTACAAACTGACTTTAGAGACGCATTTGAGCCATGTCCAGTTTTTCTAAAGTTTATATTTTGGGGGGTGAAATCAGCTAAAAAAAGTAGGGCTGTCAAGTGATTAAAAAAATTAATTGTGATTAATCACATTCTTAAACAATAATAGAATACCATTTATTTAAACATTTTGGATGTTTTCTACATTTTCAATTACAACACAATACAAAGTGTACAGTGCTTACTTGATATTTATTTTTTATTACAAATATTTTCACAGTAAAAACAAAAGAAATATAATTTTTTTCAGTTCATCTAATACAAGTACTGTAGCACAATCTCTTTTTCATGAAAGTTGAACTTACAAATGTAGGATTATATACAGAAAATAACTGCATTCAAAAATAAAACAATGCAGAACTTTAGAGTCTAAAAGTCCCCTCAGTCCTACTTCAGGCAATCACTCAGACAAACAAGTTTGTTTACAATTTGCAGGAGATAATGCCTGCCCACTTCTTGTTTACAGTGTCACCTGAAAGTGAGAACAGGCATTCACATGGCACTGTTGTAGCTGGCATCGCAATATATTTATGTGCCAGATGCGCTAAAGATTCATATGTCCCTTCATGCTTCAACCACCATTCCAGAGGACATGTGTCCATGCTGATGATGGGTTTTGCTTCATAACGATCCAAAGCAGAGTGGACCAACATACGTTCACTTTTATCAGCTGAGTCAGATGCCATCATCAGAAGGTTGATTGATTTTATTTTTTTTTGGTGGTTCGGGTTCTGTAGTTTCCACATCAGAGTGTTGCTCTTTTAAGACTTCTGAAAGCATGCTCCACACCCCATCCCGATCAGATTTTGGAAGGCACTTCAGATTCTTAAACCTTGGTTCGAGTGCTCTAGCTATTTTTAGAAATCTCACATCGGTACTTACTTTGTGTTTTGTCAAATCTACTGTGAAAGTGAACATGTGCTGCGTCATCATACGATACTGCTATAACATGAAATATTTGCAGAATGCAGGTAAACCAGAGCAGGAGACATATAATTCTTCCCCAAGGAGTTCAGTCACAAATTTAGTTAACACATTATTTTTTTTAATGAGCATCATCCGCATGGAAGCATGTCCTCTGGAATGGTGACCAAAGCATGAAGGGACATATGAATGTTTAGTATATCTGGTATGTAAATACTTTGGAACTCTGGCTACAAAAGTGCCATGCAAACGCCTGTTCTCACTTTCAGTGACATTGTAAATAAGAGGAAGAAGTATCTCCCATCAGTGTAAACAATCTTTTTTTTTTAGAGTATATCTACGCTACGAAATTAGGTCGAATTTATAGAAGTCATTTTTTTATAAATTGTTTTTATGCAGTCAATTGTGTGTGTCCCCACACAAAATGCTCTAAGTGCATTAAGTCGGCGGACTGTGTCCACAGTATGAAGGTTACCGTTGACTTCCGGAGCGTTGCACTGTGAGTAGCTGTGCCACAGTTCCTGCAATCTCTGCTGCCCATTAGGATTCTGGGTTGAGATCCCAATGCCTGATGGGGCAAAAACAGTGTCACAGGTGGTTCTGGGTATGTGTTGTCAGGCCCCTCTCTCCCTCCATGAAAGCAATGGCAGACAATCATTTCACGCCTTTTTTCCTGGGTTACCCGAGTAGATGCCATACCACGGCAAGCATGGAGCCCGCTTAGCTCACTGTCACCATACATCTCCTGGGTGCTAGCAGACATGGGACTGCATTATTACACAGCAGCAGCTCATTGCCTTTTGGCAGCAGAAAGTGCATTATAATTGGTAGCCATCATCGTCATATTCCTGGGTGCTCTTTTCGCCGACCTCGGTGAGGTCGGTCGGGACGCCTGGGCAGACATGGGAGTGACTCAGCCAGGTCATTTCTATCTTCTGCCGAGCATCCAGAAGATGACGATGGCTAGCAGTCCTACTGCACCATCTTCTGGCGAGCAGCCAGGAGATGATGATGGCTGACAATCATGATGCAGCATCTTTTGCCAAGCACCCAGGAGATGACAATGGCTTTCAGTCGTACTGCACCGTCCACTGCCAGCCTAAGATGTAAAACATACATGGATCAAAACAAGAAACTAACCCGATTTGTTTTGTGAAATCAACGGCCTGCTAAACCCAGGGTTTTGAGTTCAATTCTTGAGGGGGCCATTCTATGTGACAATTGTTTGTGTTTCTCCTTGGTGCAAAGCCACCCCTTTTGTTGATTTTAATTTCCTATAAGCCATGTCATCAGTTCCTCCTCCCTCTGTCACAGCAATGGCAGACAATTGTTTTGCACGAAACCAGGTGAGGAGGCGACGGCAGCGTGGTGACAAGAGGGACATAGTTATAGACTTCTCACAAAGTACGGGCTGGGCAATGTGCCCCAGCAATGTGCACATCATGCTGATGAGCTTTGCGTGAGCTCTGCAAACATGCTGACCAAAGAGGAAATGGAATTCAAAAGTTCGTGGGCCTTTTCCTGTCTACCTGGCCAGTGCATCTGAGTTGAGAGCATTGTCCAGAGCGGTCACAATGGAGCACTCTGGGATAGCTCCCAGAGGCCAATACCATCGAATTGCATCCACACTATCCCAAATTCGACCCAAGAAGGCCGATTTCAGCTCTAAGCCCCTCGTCAGAGGAGGAGTAAAGAAATTGATTTAAAGAGCCCTTTAAGTCAGAAAAAAGGATTCCGTTGTGTGGACAGGTCCAGGTTTAAATCGAGGTAACACTGCTAAATTCAACCTAATGTCGTAGTGTAGACCAGGCCTTAGCAACTGGCAGAATAAGAAGTAGGACTGTGTGGACTTGTAGGCTCTAAAACTTTATATTGTTATGTAACAAAAAAAAATCTACATTTGTAAGTTACACTTTCACAACAAAGAGATTGCACTACAGTACTTGTATAAGGTGAACTGAAAAATACTGTTTCTAATGTTTATCATTTTACAGTGCAAATATTTGTAATAAAAATAATAATATAAAGTGAGCACTGTGCACTTTGTATTCTGTGTTGTAATATAAATCAATATATTTGAAAATGTAGAAAAATATCAAAATATTTAATAAATTTCAGTTGGTATTCTATTGTTTTACAGTGTGATTAGTTGCATTTCATTTTTTAATCGCAATTAATTTTTTGAGTTAATCGCATGAGTTAAGTGTGACTAATCGACCCCTAAATAAATATATATATATATATAATCTTGGTGTTTAATTAACAGCAATTACCATAGTTTCTGCTTATATTAATATTGTCTGAGTACATTATAAAGCATTGGTCATAGCTAATGCATTCCTGTCAAATCAAGCAATATTAGAAGAGGACTTCTATAATGAATATTATTACGAGAGAGCAGTAAGTGAAGTAAATTATAGAGGCATGTAAATGTAGTATTAGCTGCTACAGCAATGTAGTCTTTCGCTGTAAATTAATTTCTTCCTATGATTTAAAAAAAAAGTTAGGCCACTTGGAAGTCAGTTGGGCGCTGCTGAACATTGACATAAGTTTTAAAGTACTTTGCTCGTATATCTGGCTCTAAATTCAAAGCTTTATTCACAAAAATTAGTTTACAGTAAGTGCGCACAGGTCATCAGCCTTGTAATATTTTCTGCATAGATCTTAAATTCTTGTTCACACGTCAAAACACCTATCTGCTATTCAGCTTGTCATAAACAGATAGCTAAGGGTTAATGTCTCTTTCACCTGAAGCACCTGACCAGAGGACCAATCAGGAAACCGGATTTTTTCAACTTTGGGTGGAGGGAATTTAGTGTCTGAGTCTTTTGTCTGTCTGCCTGCTTTCTCTGAGCTTTGGAGAAGTAGTTTCTACTTTCTAGTCTTCTGTTTCTAAGTGTAAGGACAAAGAGATCAGATAGTAAGTTATATGGTTTCTTTTCTTTGGTATTTGCATGAATATAAGTGCTGGAGTGCTTTGATTTGTATTCTTTTTGAATAAGGCTGTTTATTCAATATTTCTTTTAAGCAATTGACCCTGTATTGTATCATCTTAATACAGAGAGACCATTTGTATGTATTTTTCTTTCTTTTTATATAAAGCTTTCTTTTAAGACCTGTTGGAGTTTTTCTTTACTTCAGGGAAATTGAGTCTGTACTCACCAGGGAATTGGTGGGAGGAAGAAATCAGGGGAGATCTGTGTGTTGGATTTGCTAGCCTGGTTTTGCATTCCCTCTGGGGGAATAGGAAAGTGCTTTTGGTTTCCAGGATTGGGAACGGAGAGGGGGAGTTACTCTGTGTAGTTTCACAGAGCTTGTGTCTGTGTATCTCTCCAGGAGCACCTGGAGGGGGGAAGGGAAAAAGGATTATTTCCCTTTGTTGTGAGACTCAAGGGATTTGGGTCTTGGGGTCCCCAGGGAAGGTTTTTCAGGGGGACCAGAGTGCCCCAAAACACTCTAATTTTTGGGTGGTGGCAGCAAGTACCAGGTCCAAGCTGGTAACTAAGCTTGGAGGTTTTCATGCTAACCCCCATATTTTGGACGCTAAGGTCCAAATCTGGGACTAAGTAGTCTTTCGCTGTAAATTAATTTCTTCCTATGATTTAAAAAAAAAGTTAGGCCACTTGGAAGTCAGTTGGGCGCTGCTGAACATTGACATAAGTTTTAAAGTACTTTGCTCGTATATCTGGCTCTAAATTCAAAGCTTTATTCACAAAAATTAGTTTACAGTAAGTGCGCACAGGTCATCAGCCTTGTAATTTTTTCTGCATAGATCTTAAATTCTTGTTCACACGTCAAAACACCTATCTGCTATTCAGCTATGCACAGGGATATAGACAAGTTAAGAAATACATACAATGATTATCCACTGTATTAAAAATAAACAGTGTGAGTTTTAAATGTATCATCTCTTTGTTTGATCCAGATTTCAAAAATCCTAACATTTGGGTGGGGAGCTCAAGCTCAGATTTTTTTAATTGGCCTGTTAAGAGGGTAGGAACTATTTGGAAATATGGGTCTGAATATGTATTCAGTCTTTTAATATACCCCCAGGTGTGGCTCTCTAGTTTTGGTTTGGGCCAATCTCTGATTTAGTCTATAAAATAAATGATTAGAAATCAAGGCAAGACTACAACATGCATGGAATTTTACTCATAAAATCAGGCCTTGTCAATATTTGTAATGGTCTGCATGAGACTATACAGTTATCAATATAAATACATATGAATGAGCATTTGAATGAATGCACTACTGTACTAAGATAATTCTGCTGCAATAAGGTTGTGATTAGTACTTTGAATATGATTTGAACCCTCTTTTCTCCCCCATACCATATGCTTCAGTTTAAGATATTAAACAAAGTATGACTTGAGTCAGTATAAAGATGTTTCAAAATAGAGAGGAAGGATGATCCAGAAGATAGTGCCCTAGCCTAGGGGGTACATCCAGACTACCCTCCGTATCGGTGGGTAGCTATTGATTTATCGGGAATCGATATATCGCATCTCATCTAGACACAATATATCAATCCCCGAACACGCTCCTGTCAACTCCAGAACTCCATCAGAGTGAGCGGCAGTAGCGGAGTCTACGGGGGAGCCACGGCCGTCGATCCCATGCCGTGAGGATGGGAGGTAAGTCAAAATAAGATACATTGACTTCAGATACGGTATTCCCGTAGCTGAAGTTGCGTATCTTACATCGACCTCCCCCGCCCCAGCATAGACCAGGCCTAGGACTGGGGTTCAATTCCCTGCTCCACCACAAGCTTCAGCTCTCACCTTGGGCAAGTCACTTAGTTTCTTTGTACTCCAGTTCTCCATCTGTACAATGGGAAAATAGCACTTTCTTGTTTATGAGAATAAATATAAACAGGAATTCCAAAATTGTGATGATGGGGACCATATAAGTACATTAGATAGAATACTGAATAACCAGGCTGAAATGTTATTGCTTATCTGCTGTGATTTGTATTGAAAAATTAAGATACTACTTTTCTCATTGTATATGGTGCATATTATTAACAGATCAATTTCATTTTGTTGTATTTTATGAAAGAACATTGCATGATACAGTTTTGACCAATGTCCAGTTTATATTTAGTCCTGAGAACTCCTGATGCAACTGCCTTAGTAAACACAGTAGAAAAGGGGGGAAAGGGAAGTAGGTCAAATATTCATTTAAAGTATAATTTATTATTTGGATTTTGATAGTTCCTAGGGGCCACAACCGGAGGTGAGGACCCCAGTGTGCTAGGCACTATACAAACACATTCATACGCTGTGTTACAAATAAACAAAGATGGGTTGACACTGCTGTACTCTGTGGTGCTGCAAAGGGGTCAGTGTTCTAGACTTTAACCTCAAAAATCTGAGTTCAGAAATGTGTAGGTCACCATTGAAATGAATTTGGTAGTTTCAGTTTAGATCCCAGTGGATATTTGTCCATATAATAAAGCTACCACACAGTGTGACACAGTTGGCAGTCTCTACCCAAGAAATTCCCAGTACTATAATATCAAGAATGAGATGAGGATTTAAGTGTATTTTTAAATATGATGCACATCCGATGCAGTGGTATTGATAGAAGGCATTGTGATATCCTGTTGGGATACAAGCTACCAGCCACTGTAATGACTGTTTCAGTTTATTTCTGTGTAATTCCCATAAAGTCTTCTGCATCTTTCACTTTTCAGGATTAATCTTTTCCATGGTTTATCCCTGACCAAAGGTGAATATTTTTAGACAGTTGTTGAGGCATTTGTATATGTAAAATAGAAAAAAAATCCTATTGGGTGGCTATTTGAATCTTGTAATACTTTTAACAATTTTACAGCAGGAATAGCTATAGATATAAAGATAAGAAAATATGGAGAGGAAGTAGTTTTTAATTAAAAAAAAGTGGCTTTGAGAATTATACATTGGGCATGCTGTGAATTTTACACAATATCCATCTAAAGAAGACTTTGATGCACATGTAAACAACTACAAATAATGAGGGTTATTTCCAGGAAGAATACATTTCACTTCTCTGTATTATCTCTGCTGAAAATTGTTGCAGTGAAATCTTGGCCCCATCGAAGTCAATGGCAAAGCTCCCACTGACTTAAATTGAGCCAGAATTTCACCCTTGAACTTTAATTCCCAAACAAATTAAGATTTAAGAAATGTGAAGCACAACTGTTGGTAAGATGAAGCTTCAGGTTTTCAAGTGAATGGTTATGAAGCACATTACTTGATTGGCAATGGTTTTTTTCTTTTTTTTTTAGTTTTCTAGATCTTTGGAAAAGTCACAGGCAAAAATGGCTAGGGCTAAGGAAAGATTTTAAGGATTCAGATATGTGTGTGCTGTCTTTCTACTCTGTAAACATCAGATAAATCTTTTAAATCAAACACGTGATTCCAAGCTCCTTGCATTCTGATCTCTCATCAATTTTACCTCTGGGTAATTCTACTAACATCAGTGGAGTTGCTCTTGATTTGCACTAGTAGAGAGGGAACAGTATTACACTCTCTGTCTCTTTTTGGAATATGAAGTGCTGCCCATGGGTCATGTTTGTTCTTTCCATCAAGTCATTCCAATTAAATTGTTCTCCTCTGGACATGTCAACAAATGCCAAGTTAATCCTCAGTCAAAGCAAATGACACTGGTAGGCCTGGAAATAAATAAGTAAATAAGATCGTAATGGTGTTAATGCATGATCATCATTTATAAACTGATAAAAAGGATTTGCTTGATGTACTTAGTTCTTACTGAGAAGCCTCAAGATGATATCTCTGAAAGTTTTGTGTGTAATGGACAGTGGTCAAAAAGACAAAGAATTTTGAAGAACAAAAGCAAGAGAAAAATGAAGGAAAAGCTCATACAGGTAGACAAACAAAACAAGATCACATGTACATAAATCTACACCCTTGTAGTTCTGAAATATGTATCATCCTCAGCCCTTTTATTTAAAAAACATATTAACATGACTAGAATGCCCTTTGTTAAACAGGTGTAAATCAAGTCTAACAGCATCATTGTGTCTTCAGTTGCATGACTCTAGATTTAGGTGTAACTCAGGAGTGAATCTGGCCCCATATCCTTGTGATCCTTTCTATCCTATTATTTTTGAGGCATATCATGAATCACTTTCTAATATTGAGTTTCTTTCAGTTATCTACACACACTGCCTGTCATTAGTAATAAGACTGAGTTGATTTGAAAGAAACAAATTGCTCAAAATAGAAATGCCACTCAAGACATCAGGTGCTGGTACTCATCTGCATTTCAAGCTGCATAGTTGTAACTGGCTATTTCCAGCTTGTTACATAATATATTGCCACGGAACACTATTTAAACATGTTTCATTTATTTTTTCAAGTATCGGTTAATATTTGTATTGAATGGATCTAAAACCAAGACAATCCCTAAATGGTCTGTTTTTTTCCTCCAAGCTGGCGAATAACAAAGCAAATATTATTGCCCATATTTTAATAGCATATTCCATGTCTGCATTTTCAGAGATTTGCAAAGGCCAATTTAAAACATCTCCTTCCCTCCCAAACTCTAAATACACAAGTGCAACATTTTCATTTATTTCATCAGCTTGGCATAAAAACATAGCAACTTCACAGCCAAGCCACAAGCAATGGTTTATCTTGCAGATGCTGTATAACAATAACCTATCAAGAAGTGCAGGAACTTTTTTCATTCTTAATCTCAGTCCTGTGGTCTCGCTTTACCATTTGATTGCAAAGGAAGTTAAAGTAAAAAATCAGTAGTTGTTTGTGTCCGTGGTAAAAACTCTAAGGAAGTTTGTCAGGGCTAACCCTAACCCTAATTGTAATTTTGACTTTAGATTTTTCTGTATGTGTGCCTTAGTAGCCATAACTAGTTTTATGTAAGTAATTTTGTAGTTTAATTTTCTGAGTTTTAAAAAATATTTCAAATAAAGAAATTGAAATGGAAAGACAGGCAATAATCTTAGTTTGAAAATGAATTTGCTTTACCACCATTTACCTCAGCAAGAAATTATCCAGTTTTCCCCAGTGAAGCTAAATCTTCAACATGGATGTTAGACTACCCCTAATAAAGATATCCACTGCTTCCCATTATTCTCAGTGCAAAGGAACCTACGAGTGTCTTTGGTTAAAGTGAATACCATTTCCCTAAAACCTTGTAAGAGGAAACTAGAGTGCATCTAGAAAAGTTGTCTATTTCCTTTTGTTTTTCAATGGAACTGAAGCCAGGCTGTCCTCTGTCTGCTCCAGGTTCCATGATTAGGAAACTGTTCAAGAAAATGTGAGGAGCCAGGGGCCTGTGACTATTACAGACATGCTCAGCAACATTATCATTTTGGCTGTATTGCTGCAAACTGGTTTGAAACCACTCAGTTAAGTAACCTTGTTAATTGTTGTTCATTTTGTTTTTATGTATTTTCGGTGTCTTATTAATCAGAGAATGAAAAGTTCTTCATCTGTATAAATTTTCACTGCTGAGAAATTATTCTGCCAATTTGCACCTAAAGAAATCTAAAAGAAGATACCACCTACCTAGAAATTTGAACACTTTCAAAAACTCTTAACTTAGGAACCCAAAGTGCTTTAGAAAATAGTCTTCAGATTTATTATTTCCATTACTTTTGACTAAAAATATGAAAGTCAGAGCTAGCAGATTGCAAAACACTCATTGAAAGGAAGACGTAGGCACAATCTCACTCGGGGCGGGCAAGCTTTTTGGCTTGAGGGACACATCGGGTTTCAGAAATTGTATGGAGGGCCAGTTAGGGGAGGCTGTGCCTCCCCAAACAGTCAGACATGGCCTGGTCCCCACCTCCATCTGACCCCCCCCATTTCTTGCCCCTTGACCGTCCCCCCAGGACCCCTGCCCCATCCAGTCCTCCTGCTTTCTATTCCCTGACCACCCCGGGACTCCCTGCCCCTAACTGCCCCCTGCCATCCCATCCAACCCCCTTTTCCTTCCTGATTGCCCCCCCCAGGACCCCTGCCTCATCCACCCCCCCCTTCTCCCTGTCCCCTGACTGCCCCTGGAACTCCCGCCTCCATTCAACCCCCCTGTTCTCCACCCTCTGACCATCCACCCCTAGCCACACCCACAGCTCCTGACCAGCCCCTGAACTCCCTCGCACTCTATCAAACCCTGCTCCCTGTCCCCTTACTGTACTGCCTGGAGCACTGGTGGCTGGCAGTGCTACAGCCATGCCGCCCGGCTGGAGCCAGCTACACACCGCGCAGCACAGAACACCAGATCAGGTCGGGCTCTGCAGCTGTGCTACTCCAGGAGCTCACTGCCTAGAGCATTGCGCCAGCGGCGCAGTGAGCTGAGGCTGTGGGGGAGGGAGGAAAGCGGGGGAGGGGCCGGGGCTAGCCTCCCAGGGCAGGAGCTCACGGGTTGGGCAGAACAGTCCCACAGGCCGGATGTGGCCCATGGGCCATAGTTCGCCCACCTCTGATCTTACTACTTATATATATTAACATAATCAAGAAGTTTTCAGATTGTCATATCTGAGATTTCATATTTCATATCAAGAAGTTTTCAGATTGTCATATCTGAGATTTCATATTCTTTTTTATTTTATTTTAATATTAGGATAATACTGCGATGTCTTAGATAAGGCTGTGTGCCAA
>NC_066618.1:71431858-71507460 GCF_025201925.1 Gopherus flavomarginatus | reverse complement strand
TCAGTATGGGCCGTAACTTTTACCACAGCATGTATTTTGTAAGCCTTTTTAATGGATACCTGATTTGTTTGTTTGTGAGACTTGTTTGCTATCCTTTTCAGTGCCTCACATAGTGTTTCTGATATGCCCAGTAAATGCACTAGCATTTTAAATGTTTTTAGTCTGAAAGTATAAATCTGTGATGGAACTAGATGCAAGGAAAGACACAATTATCCAGTAAAAAGTGATGTGAATATAATTTCTCAAGATCTTCAAGGTGACTTGCAGAGCTTAAATCACACATTGTGATTCAGAAGAACATCTAGACAATAAGTTCTAAGGGCTTAGTATTACGCAGTTAGTGAACCAATAACAAAGTAACCATTAACTTGTACAGTATTAAACTAGTCGTACCAATATTGTACCAATTCTGTTGGTACAATGTTCTAACACAATGCCTCTGCTAACAGTGACATGCTAATGCTTGGAAAATAGCAGTTGTCCTTTTTAAAATTTCTGAGTATTCCAAGGGGTAAGCCAAGGGGTATTAAACAAATCAGTTTTAGCTTAATATTTGAGAGTTAAGTGACCTTGGGGGGAAAAAAATCCTCTAGGAAAAACGAATGAGTGTATGAGCATGCTGTTCTCCTCAACAGTGGAGAAACATTTCAAGCCAGAAACTACATAGGGCCTGACCCTCGATTGGATTAGGGTGACCAGATGTACTGATTTTATAGGGACAGTCTCAATTTTGGGGTCTTTTTGTTATATAGGCTCCTATTACCCCACACCCCCTGTCCCGATTTTTCACGTTTGTGGTCTGGTCACCCTAGATTGGAGTAATTGAACGAAAGAATGGAGAATGTTGCTATACTCACTGAAGAGTTTGGACCAGATTCTCAAAGGTATTTAGGCACCTAACTCCCATTGTAATCAGGATATGGCCTTGCGCCTTAAAGTGGAGAGGAGCTAACATTCAATCTAATCCCTCCGTCCTCAGACCTACTTTACTGAAAGTACAGGTTTCAAATCAGTGTAACTTCCTTCAGATAATGTATCTTTACCACGCACATTCAAAGCCACTAATTCTCAGGGGTGGTTGATAACCAAAAATGATTAGAATTAAACTTTGGATATAAAGGGGTTTAGTTTTGTGAATTGTAAGGATAGGGTATATTTTTACTTAGTCACATTTTAATTTAATCCTAGAGCAGGTATTACAGATATTGGGCAATTAAAAGGGTTTTTTTTCTTAAATTTTAAAATAGTTATACAAAACTATACACAGTAACCAAAAATATGGACAAAACCAAAAACAAGCAAACACTTGGCAGAAACAAAGCCATAGATTGCTACACCACTGCACTCTTTCACACTTTTTTAATAGTCTCAGGTATTTCTCACTTACAGGTATATTCTCATTTAGATAGAGAGAAATTCTTCTCTTACCACATGGGGAATCTGTGGTTCTGTAGCAATATTTGCCGTATCCGTAGGACACAACAAGTTTTCTAGCTTCATAAGCTTTACCTCTTGGCCCTTGATAGCACAACTGCAATCTGTTTAAAAAACAAATTGTGGTCCCGGGGGTGAAGAAAATTCATGTACCATATATAGTTCTGTCTCACCTGGTAATTTGATCTCACATTATCTTTATAACAGAACATTTAAGCAAACATTTCCAATGTTAGAACATTGCCTCATAATGTGTGTCAAGTTAACACCTTGATTCTCACACTACTTGCACATATCTCTGTCCACTAGGCCACATTTAAGCAGCTTTACAGCAGTCCTATATATTTATGATTTTAAAGTGATCTAACTTCATTTTAGATGCACTAGTAGTTGTTGTTGTTTAGTCTAATATATCTGACCACTCTTTTTTTGTGTCATCAAGCCTTATAGTTAACTTACATCCCCATCTGTTTCTGAGAGACTGAAATGCAATGTTAGGGAAATATAACATCACATACATTTTTGAGATTGGATGAGAGGAGGATGCACATTTTAATATTAAAATTGCTATCGGAGATGGCTTAGTTATTCCAGGCAAGCAGGAATACTAAAACTTGAAATTATGTGAAATCTTGGTGGTTGTTTGCTTCTCAGGTTCTCAAACTAGGAGGTAAAGGTATCTGGTAAACCCTCCTAATATAAATCTCTAAGAGAAACTATCCCTTCCAATTGCCATTGATTTTAGTAAAAGAACCTGCCCTCCATTTTTATGTTAGCCCTGTTCCTGATTAAAAAACAATGGGTTAATTCTGGTAAAACATTGATCAGTTTGTGTTCTTACTGAAACATTCTTAAGACTGGCACTTTTTTCATTTGATATAACTAGGCAATAATGGGTTGGAAAGATGCAATTTCTAGGACTTCTGAATGTATTCAAGAATGAAACGAGTCAGCATGTGAGTGTATGTGTTTTGGTTCTCAGCTGAACGAAGAAACCCACACCTTAGGCACAGAAGAGGCAATGGGGATTATTTTAAGAGTCATGCTTGCAGAGAAAAGCTGGCAGCTGTTCCCCATTTGGAAGCAGAAAGGTGGAGTTGACAACTGGGGTTTATTAAGAGGAAGCTGTAAGAGGCTAAGGGTTTCAGTAGGATGAGGGGTGACTCCTAGGAAAAAAGACTAGAGTGATTGTCCCAAAATGAGATGAGAGGGCATCATTTATCCAACTTTGATGCAAAGCAACACATGGACTATTTAAGCCATCCTGCTGAAAAGGATTTGAGTGATTAATTGTCCTGCCACAAGAGACAAACTACTCTTCTTTCCTTCTTAGGGAGGAAAAACCAAAGATATGCCCTGGGCTAGAAAAGGGCCCTGCTATATGCAAGTTTTAATATGTTTTGAGTTTGGTTTTTCCACTCTCTTTTTAAAGGATTGGTGATACTTACCCCAGGAGCAAGGCAGATGCACTGTTATTTAGTCACAACAATTGTGAAAGATCATTTGCAATATGGTCTAGTTCTATATTTGGAATCTCTAAATGACCTTTTGCTTTTTGGGTTTCTAATCTCTCCAGAATAACTCTTGGTCTTTTCCCTTCCCATAGGAAGGTCTGAATCATTTGCTAAATTACTGTAATTGGATGGGATTTAAGTGGCACCATACTAAAAAGTAATTTAGCTTCCAATATTCTCTTCTCAGTGTGATGGTTTCCTATTGACCCAATAATTTGCTCTAGTTCGTAAAGTGGTTTTGCAGTGACTGCATTACTGCAGTGATATTATCTCGTACCATAGGTGATAGTTCTTTGTTTAGCAAAATGCTCAACTACTTCATATACTTCGTTAGCTATTGAAAGTTCTGTTTACATAGTATGGTATTAGGCAGAATTGAGAACAGGAGAGAATTCACTTTGTTTGCCCATTTATTTTATACCCAGAACATTTTGCTTGGTCAAATGACCTGTGGATTTCTCTTAGTTGGCTAGCAGGAAAGATAACCATGCACATAACAAAATGTCTAATGTTCCATTTGTATGGCTTTTATGCATTGGTTTTGCAAAATTAGGCTACTAATTTTGTTTGTTAAAACCACCCAGGACTTCCATTTGATTTTGCAGGAGAGGAATTTGAAATTTTGTGATGAGAGAGCCCCACACCCCAGAATAGACAATAGCTTACTGGTTAAGGTACTCAGAGAGGATGTGTGATGGTTGGGTTCAAGTCCCTGCTCTGTCAGATCAGATTCAAAGCAGGAGCTGAACCCAGGTCCCCCACATACCTGATGAATGCCCTAACACCAGGGGTGAAGGGAGTCCTTAGGAGGAAGCGGGGCCTCAACCAGAAGAGGCAGGGACTTAAGGGCCCGGGGCTCCAGCTGCTGTTACCACAGCAGAGCCCCTGGCACTTTAAATCACCATCTGGGGGGGCCCTGGCCTCTACCAGAGCTTTAAAGAGCCTGGGGCTCTGCTGCAGTAGCAGCAGCCAGGAGTCCGTGCCCCTTTAAATCACTGCCAGAGCCCTGGTGTCACTACCCCAGGGCTCCAGCAGCAGGGCTTGGGTGGTGATTTAAAGGGCCCAGGGCTCCGGCTGCTGCTGGGCCCTTTAAATCATCCCCGGAGCCCTGCTGCCAGAGCCCTGGGGTAGCGGTGGTGGGGCTCTGGCGGCAAGTTAAAGGGCTTGGGTGGTAGTGGCAGCCAAGCCCTGGCCCTTTAAATCGCTGCCTGAGCCCCGCGCCACTACTCCAGAGCTCCAGCAGGCTCCAGGGATGATTTAAAGGGTCCGGGGCGATAGCAGCTACCAGAACCCTGGACCCTTTAAATCGTCCCTGGAGCCCTGGGGAGGAAGCTGTTTTAAGGTCCAGGGATGTAGTGGCTGCCACAGCCCCAGATCCTTTAAATAGCCGCCAGAGCCCCGCCACTGCTACCCCAGGGCTCCAGGGACGACTTAAAGGGTCTGGAGCACTAGCTGTGGCAGGTGCCTCGGGCCCTTTAAATTGCTGCCCAGGCCCCACTGCTGCTTCCCCAGAGCTCCAGCAGCATGGCTCTGGTGGCAATTTAAAGGGCCCGGGGCTCCAGTCGCTGCTGGGAGCCCCAGGCCCTTTTAATTGCCATCAGGGGAAGCCAATACACCCTGGTACCAGGGCGTAGTGGCTTACTTTCACCTCTGCCTAACTCTCAGGTTCTTGGCTCTTCTGGGATGTGAGTCTCTCTCTTGTGCGTTTTGACCAGAAATTTCATCCTGGACCTAAGAAACCTGCCTCAGCAAAAGTTTTCTCAAACCTGTCCTTCCCCACAGAAAGTATTGGTTTTGATGAATCAGCATTTCCTAAAAAATTCTTGACCAGCTCTGGTTAGTAATCTCCTTGGGCTAGACTGTAACTATACAATCTTCTCTGATAAGGGCTAGCACATAGCTGAGCCCCACCAGAAGCAAACCAGACAATGAAATGAGTCTGAGTCACAATCGTCCTCCTGGGTTGCTTCTTGGGCAGCACAGTGATGTGTTGCCCTTTAATCTGGGTTTGTGGGAAGCCATTTAACTGGTAATTAAGCAAAATCTGCAGTCTGGATAGACTACTTGATGGATTCAGTATAGGAACACATTTTAGGTGTTGCTGCCATCCAACAACTTCAGTTTCCAGTAATCCATTAATATGTGACATTGATGCCTTCTTTGAACCACCTGAGAAGTATATTTATAGACTATTAACCTACACCCTGAAGATTTGTAATACTGTAGCAAGAGAGAAATTAACTAAGTTTGTGATATACTGTAAACATATTATTTCAAAATTAATTTTCCTATCCTGAGGGACATATTGGGGGCAATTATTGCTTCAAACATCTGCTACTTTAACATCTAAATTTTGTTTAATAAAAGTCATGTAAATCATCAGCTGAGAGTTGACTAAAGAACGTATGCTCTCTAAAGGATATGTGTGATTCAGTGCTGAATTCTCTGAATAACGTATCTATGATCTCTGTGATCTTTGCTTTTGGAAAGCAAGGTACAATACATGTATGTGCTGTACACTCTTACCTTATATTTAGCTAAGGGACCAGTAGACTAGGTTCTAACTAGTTATTTGACTGTTTCGACTAGTAATCTTTCATGGTGGTATACTATATAAACTCTACATGGGGCTATTGTTCAAATAAGTACTAGAACTTTTCTGTTAAAAATAAATGCTTCTGCTGCTGGAATAAATAATTTTTAGATACAGAATCATGATATATATTCAATCTTGAGAAGCAAACAGTATGATTGGTCAGAAAGATATAGAGTACATAATTTTCAATGTTCTCCTTATTTGAAACTCATGAGCATAGTAAAAGTTTTATTTTGTTTTAAATTAAAGCGATATGAACATTTTTCAAATAGAACTCTGTTAGATTATACCCCAGTTCATGTGGAATTGTGTAGGTCATTCATGGCTTTGCCCCTCAGGAGTATCTCTGTCCTTAATACACTTGTGAACAATTTGGATAAATGTATTATTCAGAAGCCATCTACTGTACAAATAATATATGTAGAAAAGCTCACCATCAGAAACAAGAAAACTCTTCCTCAGAAAGTCCTCTTATGTGGCTGTTAAATCTCTGCACATTGCTAAGTGATTGCTTTGCTTTGTCTCATTCTATGCTGATTTGGCTACTTTTTCGCATAATCTCTGTTCTTGGAACATATCATCTCTGTGCTTCACATGTACCAGGTGACTCGCCCACTTTTCTTCTTAAAAACCCCTCTGTCTCTTAGCCTTCCATCATTTTCCTCTCTACCACTCCTTTTTACCTGCCCTCACCTCTGTGACTAAAATTCTGAAGCCGAGATCCTGCAAAGACTTGTTTACAGGTTTAACTTTACACACACTCTAGTTTTATTGACTTCAGTGGGACTGCTTCAAGTTAAGCAGATGAGTAAGTCTTGGCAGGTTCAGGGCCTTAATTTTTTTTTTAAATTAGACTGAAAACTCCTTAGGACATAGCCTTTGTCTTTTGCATGACTGTAAAGAGCCATGTCTAATTATGGTACAATTTCTCATAAAATACACTTTTTAACCAATAGGATTATAGTATGTAAATGAACAAATCAATCTATTGGTTCAAAAGCCTGATTTTACAGGAAATGGTTATATAACTAGTGTGCATGGGCCTGCAGAGTCATTCCAAAAAGACAAAGGTCCTGCCCTAAGTTATTTAAATTTTACAGTGAAGTCACACCATGTTTTGCAGTATTGAATTCAGTTGATTAAACTGTGATAATAATTTCAGCAATAACTCAACAATCATATTGTTACCTTGAATTCAAACTATTAAAAAATTAAAAGCCAGCATTTTGCTATTTATTAGTAATGTCCTAAAAAGAGGTCATTATAAATTTATTTATATAGATTTGTAAAATATTCCCTTTGAACACTTTTGTTGCAATAATAGATTCTCACACAGCCAACATCTGACAGTGCCAAGGTTTGGAAACTTTGCTTGCTGCAGGACCAACAGAATCTCATGTTGATGGCAAAACCTAGGACCCAGATACACCAATGGAACCCCAGGCTCTGGGCCTCCCAATGTGGTCTCAATGTGGTCCTCTTAAACTCAGAGCTTGGAAAAATTGTCCTAGACATGAGCAGAAGGACCCAGAGATATCTACTGCTGGTTGGACTCAGGCAGCAGGCCTTCTGTGGACTGTCGGGCAGAATTTAAGGCAGCCATTGCTTGGTAGAACTATTGAGAGGAGGTGATAGCAAACAGTACCTGTGGCATCCTTCCCCTGGCATGCATCCCAATCACTAGCTTAGGTGCTTCTCTGGATATAGGGAAAAAGGGTGATGTTGCAAAGTGCACAACCTCCCAGCAACACCTTTTGTTTAACAGTCTGTTTATTAAAGTACAAATTCACGGCATAAAGCATCACTACTAATATTGGGGTAGTTTGACACAATGCCCTAAAAACATATTATCAAAGTTCAATGATACTTATGTATTAGAGGGTTTACAAACCATTTTTTATTAAACAAATGGACAACATTGCTCAAAGCAGCAAAGTGATTTTAAAGAGAAAAATAAATGCTGATGAGCCATAGGAATAAGAAAAGAAAAAAAATAATAAAAATAACAACAAATGGTATCTTCTTCATGCAGCTAGAGGGAAACAATTTAATATTTCACAGGGTAAGCAGTGAGGTGTGTCTGTGACAGACTGAATCACAAATGTAGCAGCTGTATGCTACTTAGCATCACATTTTATTACAGAGTTTTCTGCATCAACACTGTACATGATCAAAATACTAAAAATAAAGCTTAGCTACCACTCAAATTAACCCTCAAAGATATTTGAATACAATCCCCACCCTCTCTCCCAAACAAACTGTACAAGACAGTAAAGCTAGTAAATTGTCAATTTTTTTCGTTTAATTTTGTATTTAAAAAGGCACCATAAGTGACAATGCATCTGGAAAGGATATGTTTAAAATGAATAAGGACATGATGCTAAACTCCTATAAAGCTTTTATTGTAGAGAGGGCATTACTAAAATGAAATTGTGGTAGGTGATTTTTTTGTAATATTTTAAAAGTTTTTCATAAGATTAATTTCATACATCCTTAATAGTGCTAACAGAACATGTGAACCACGCCCAAGATGTTTAATCTTTAACTGCTGAATTTCATTGGATTGGAAGGGTTTGGATTTCAATCCAAAGAAGCTCAAGCATTTTTACTCTACGAACCTGATCCAAAATTGGAAGAGCCTGGTATAGATGTGGCAGAAAACTTGCAAGTGTGTTTCTTATGAGATTTTAATTGATTTCCCTCGAGATTTTGTCCTAAAATCGTAGATTCAGAGACTCACAGAAATGTAGGATTGGAAGGGACCTCAACAGGTCATGTAGTCCAGTCCCCTGCACTGGGGCAGGA
The DNA here is from genome assembly GCF_025201925.1 of Gopherus flavomarginatus. NCBI lineage: Eukaryota > Metazoa > Chordata > Testudines > Testudinidae > Gopherus > Gopherus flavomarginatus. The sequence goes on along the minus strand of NC_066618.1, from coordinate 71,499,111 downwards.
TTAAGTATTCTCTGGACCAGCCTTGACAGGTGTTTGTCTAACTTGTTCTTAAAAATCTCCAAATGATGGATATTCCACAACCTCCTTGGGTAATTTGTTCTCATGCTTAGCTACCCTGACAGGTAGGAAGTTTTTCCTAATGTCTAACCTAAATCTCTCTTGCTGCAATTTTAGCCCTTTATTCCTTGTCCACTCCTCAGTGGATAAGGAGAACAATTTATCAACCTCCTCTTTATAATAACCTTTAACATACCAGCAGACTATCATATTACCCCTTAGTCTTTTCTTCTCTAGACTAAACCTGTTTCTTTCCTCATAGGTCATTTTCACTAAATGGCAAAGATTGTGTGAAATTTGCATCACAAGATTTTTATGTCATCATCTGCTCTGAACCTGTTAACAAATTTTCAGAGACATTGACACACTACACATGCAAGCCACTTTATGCTCCCTATATGCAAAGCTGTAAAATTGTTTTTTTTAAATTGATAAGTATATCACACACTGACTACATGTTTGTAATAAATTTGCATCATAAATTGGTGCACTCACTTTTCAATCAGATATTAACGATGTAATGCAGTCTGATTTGTGTATGGATCAATGGATCATGCAAACCAGTACATAAAAATTCAACATGCATTTGAATTTTGCTCTGCTCTGCACTTATAGTGGAGAGACAGTTGGTACTAAAGGATCATCTGTGCATGAAGCTCAAGCTAGTCCATTGGTCCCAGCAGAATCCTTGCGTAAACAACATCAACAGAAACATGGACAAAAAAAGTGCAAGCCTGACATTCAGGGTAAATTGAGTGAGAACTTTGCAAATTTGACAGGTGATTTAACAGCAGCTGCTGATACTAGTGATACAAGCCAGTGCAAATCGAGACTTTGGTTATAAAGCGACAGCATGAGAGTTACTGAGCTGTTAGAAAGAGGAGCAGGAACAGAATGTCAAAGAACAAAGTATTACCTAAAAGTTCACAGGGGAAAGCAGGGATGCCAGGTATGCAAGACTAGTGGAAGTTTTAGTAGTTTATCCACAGAAAAAGCGTGTCTGGGAAATGAATGTTTAAAAAAAAAAAAAAAAGCTGAAATTTACTAAAGGTGGAGTCTATAAGCCTCACAGCTAAATATACATTTTTTGTTTAAAGAAACATTACTGAAGTATTTTTCATATTTTTTTTAATTATTTGATTTATTGTTGCTCATAACAACATAAACTCTTGGAAGCAGGGCTGGCTCCAGTGTTTTTGCTGCCCCAAGCAGCGAAAAAAAAAAAAAGCCGTGATTGGCAGCTCTGGCCCTCCGAGAGCGACTGTGAGGGACCCGCCGCCGAAAAGCCGGACATGCCACCCCTTTCCGTTGGCCACCCCAAGCACCTGCTTGCTGCGCTGGTGCCTGGAGTCGGCCCTGCTTGGAAGATTAAAATTGAAATCAGGTTTCCTCACCATGTGTTCCCCCCCATCATGCATGCAGATTGGTTTGTTATTGTATGGATGCTGGCATTATTTATTTTCTTTTTTTAGAAAAACATCATTGAAGCATTTGTTTTGGAAAAAACACATATAAAGAACTACATGGACTTTGCAAACAGGTATGAGAAATTATTTTTAAAAAAGATGGGTCACAAGTTAGGCCTAAAATTGTTGTCAGCCTCCCTTAAGATTAAAATATCAGTTCAAACAATCATAAAGTTGACAAATAGGAAACAGCAGAAAGCATACAAGTGCAGCGCCTTCTTGGAAGGTGTCCCCTGTAGATTGAATATTCAAAGGGGCCTCCTTAACATGGGCTCTGAAATTGCACAAGCAGTTTTCCATGCCCCATTTTTCAGCGTCTTGCCTTTTAGATGCAGAAAAACTCTGATTCATTAACTTAACCCTGCATTTGGATATGCCAATTGAGTAGCTAGGAATCTAGACACGCTGAAAACTGGGCCTGTGGTCAATAATGTGAGCAGTTTTACTTGATTAATTATCTTGGTAGGTTATTTCAATGCATAGAATCTTAGAACAGTCACACACACTTTCATTCTATGCTCATAAATAATTAAGGCCTTAATTTTGATCTCCGTTACCCAGGTGATAATCAGGAATGTCTCCAATGGAGTCAGGTTTCAGAGTGGTAGCCGTGATAGTTTATATCAGTAAAAACAATGAGGAGCCTCGTGGCACCTTAGAGACTAACGCATTTATCTGAGGATAAATTTTTGTGGACTATAACCCACTTCATCAGATGCATGGAGTGAAAAATACAGTAGGCAGGTATAAATACACAGAACATGAAAAGATGGGAGCTGCCTTACCAAGTGGAGGGTCAGTGCTAACGAGGCCAATTCAGTCATGAAGGATGTGGCCCATTTCCAACAGTTGACAAGAGGGTGTGAGTATCAACAGAGGAAAAATTATTTTTTGTAGTGACCAGCCACTCCCAGTCTTTATTCAGGCCTAATTTGATGGTGTCAAGTTTGCAAATTAATTCCAGTTCTGCAGTGTCTCGTTGAAGTCTGTTTTTGAAGGTTTTTTGTTGAAGTATGGCCACTTTTTAAGTCTGTTATTGAGTGTCCAGGGAGATTGAAGTGCTCTCCTACTGGCTTTAACTAGAATTAATTTTCAATTAATTTTCTCTGTTGATACTCACCCCTTCTTGTCAACTGTTGGGAATGGGCCACATCCACCCTAACTGAATTGGCCTCCTTAGCACTGACCCCCCACTTGGTAAGGCAACTCACATCTTTTCATGTGCTGTGTATTTATACCTGCCTACTGTATTTTTCACTCCATGCATCTGATGAAGTGGGTTATAGTCCACAAAAATGTGTGCCCAAATAAATGTGTTGATCTCTAAAGTGCCACAAGAACTCCTTGTTGTTTTTCCAGAGGAGTCAGTGAAGTTAATCCAGTCTGAATGTGATCTGTCAGGCTCTTTGTTATTTTAATGATTATTATTGATATAAGTCAGTGACTGTTTTAAGATAAGAAATTAATATAATCCTTCATTAGCTGATCAGAGAAATTCCCCAAACCAACTAATACATGATTATCACCTAAACTGATATGATTTTACTAGTACTAAAAGTAAGACACATTGGAAAACATATGATGGAGGGAAGAACCTTCAGTCTGGTTTGCTGATTTATTAGCTATAATTTTAAGTGGTGTGTGATTTATCGATCTGTTCTGAAAAATATAACAGACTTGTTTTCATAGTTATTCTTCACAAATGCTGGTGCCAAAGTGATCACTCCCAAACTAATGAATAAAACTTAATGCACTATGTTCCAATTACCTCCAGTGAAGAAACTGGAACTGTAGATTTTTGCAACGTAGATGGAATGTCGGTCATTAAGAACCTTGTGTTTAGAGTCCCTGTAGAGCAAAAGGAAGAACTTTAGCTAAATCATCTCATTTGGCACTGCTGCAGTTGCACAGTTGGACTGCTTTAAAAGTAATTTCTAGATGAAAGAATTGATGATAATTCTATCCATCTGCAGAAATCTTAACATTTGTTGTGTCTAGGTTATATCTGCAATCCCTGCTCTTGTTACCTTTCTTTTTAATTCTGCTCTATCAGCTCACATTTGAAACCACTGCCACAACCTCAGGTCACAATAGGAAAGAGACTAGTTCAGTCCATTCTTTTTTTTTTTTGTCAAATTAACTAAAAAGTTAATTCCATGGAGAGATGCATTGATCAGTTGACTAGACTAAGATTAGAACATTAGAGTGACTGGGTTACCAGCTTGGAAGTTCACATGATTTACAGAGATATCAATGTTTCCATAGCTGTGGCTAAAGGAAAAGCTAAGCTCAAAAGCCTTGTTGTAATGGTTACTAGGAAGCTGGAAATGCAAAGTGTGTTGCAGGATGTGTGGTAAGAGAGAGCTGAATGTTGAAATCAACATACATGATTTTTCCACAGCAAGGCAAGTTGTCTAAGATTCTGCTTAAGACAACTTATTAAAGAATCCTGCCTGCAGTCATAACTTTCCTAATATGGGCTGCAACATTAGTGATTATGCACTATGTCGCTAGAGTCCCGAAAGAACAAAGAGGAGAGTGTTTTAATTTTCTTTTTAATCCACACCATCTATCTTATTTGGCACAGCTAAACCAACTGTCAACAGCAGAATATGAGAGAAAGAGACAAAGGTTGCAGTTTGATGAAGACAATGGTGATGATTATTATATATGGAAGTTTATAATAAGCTGATTGCAAGTGCCTGAGTGAAGGCTTATTATGTCAGGCTTATTATGTACTTTTCTGATAAGCAGAAAAGTAGAGAGTGTAAGAACTAAACCATAACACATGCAATGGAATGAATAGGCTGCCAAAATTTCAACAAAAGTCATTATTTCCTTAAAAAAAAAAAAAAGGATACAGGAAAACATTTTGAATATTTGCCTTTCAGTGGCTTCATTTGACTATTGCCATTGCTAGCATGTCTTCACCAGCTCTAAACAAACCCAAGTGTATTTTAAAAACCTCCGTAGAACTGCTAGTAAACTAAATCTGCAATTTTATTGTGGCGGTCTGGTTACAGTAACAAACCTCTTGAAGTTTCACTCTCAGAATTCACAGTGTCTCCAAAATACCTTGATAGATATACAGCCCTATAATGTAAAATTGAGAAATACATTATCTTTACACTGTTTAGGAATTCTTCCAGTATCCCAAGACATACTATTCTGCTGTCTTTGAAAGGTGACATTACAGCATAAATGCAGTGTTTGGAGAATTGTCAGATCATGCATACCGTATGCTGAGAACTGATGAATAAAAACAGGAAACAAATGAGGAAAGAAAGAAGAGTTAAAAAAAATTCCAAGATGTTCTGGGCTCACTTTAATTTTATCTCTTGCAGAGTTTACTTGGGATTCGTAGCTTGGTGCTTTAAAATTATGTTGGAAAGACTGCAGAAAAGAGTTTATAAATAACACAAAATATTGGGGCACAACCTTTAGTCTCCAAGCTCCCTCTTAGCTCCCTGAAATGATGGTAGTTCACTGATGGTCACTCCACTTGTGCAGAATTTTAGTTTTCATGTTTAAAAATCACATCATAACACGAATGACTACAAAACAAACCTTCCAAATGGACCTGGGGCAATGTTGTCTCACTGTGTCTTCACACATATTAGCCAATTGATGGTAATTTGTCACTGCTCCTCATTTTGGCAAAAGAGCTAGTTAATGTACCTGTCCATTGTGGTTGAATATCACAGAAATTAAACATGGAAAATACCTGCTGTGCTAGGTTTGTGTTTAATTACACATAGCCCTTGGGCTGACTCTGCCCTCATACAGTACATGTCTCCAGAGAAGTAGTACCAGTGGCAGTAGGCACAGGGAAGAGGTCAGATTTCTGTGTTGTAGACACTGGTTCTCAACCAGGGAAGTAGGTGTACCCCTGTGGGTACACAGAGGTCTTCCAGGGAGTACGTCAATTCATCTAGACATTTGGCTAGTTTTACAACAGGATACGTAAAAAGCACTAGCAAAGTCAGTACTAACATTTTATATGGACAATGACTTGTTTATACTGCCCTATGTACCATATCAGGGGGGGTAACAGGATGGGTTTAAGGGAGTTGCAAGTGCAGGGCTGGCATTGGAGGTGACCAGCACGGGTCCATGAAGTTGAGATACATGCGGAAGCCCGAGGCCAAGCCCCACTGCCCAAGGGCTGAAATCAGACTCTTGAAAGGGGTACAGAAGTCTGGGAAGGCTGAGAACCATTGTTGTAGACAGTGAGTAGATCTGGGAATTTCAACAGCAGCTGACTGTGGAAAGTGGTAGAAGGTACATTCTGCAGCTATCACTCACTGATTGTCTGAAGCTGCTTCTTGACTTTCAACAGCTGATGAAACCTTGATTTTCAGATATTTGAACATATTAAACTGTAGAGGGGAGATGAAGATCTTTGTATGCGTCTTCCAGGGAGGAGAAGGGAGCGCGGGGGCCTTTGTTGGAAGGGGCAAGAGAACTGAAGCCTTTGCTGATGCAGGCTTTCTTTGTTTTCATTCCTGTTTCCTCTTCTGTGTGACCAATTGACTCTGAAACAATATAAGAGTGTTCCTGTGCTTAACAGATCAAGAGACTTCCTGATTCATTTGATCAATGGCTCTGAGATTTTTAGAGGGACAAAATGACATTCAGTTTTGTTAGCTGGTTAATTTTCAGTCCCTGCTCCTCTCAAAATAAATAAAGCTGAAGCCAAAGAACACCAAATTTTTCCAGGCAAATTTTATGAAGGAAGCTTAAGCAATGTCAGTAGCCACCTATGAAATGACAGATATCTACAGTTATGTTAGAGGGCTGCTATTTGTGTAAGTCTCTTCCAAAGTCCTTATATTTGTGAATAGAGCATTTTTAAAAATCTGAATCTGAACAAATGAGAACTCCACAATTGCCCAGGAGTTTCAAACCTGCATTTCATAATGTGTATAGCCACCTCAGAGACTGTCATGCATAACAAAAATTGTTTCAGAGAAGTAGTGTCATCTTCCTATTTTTCTCTAGAGTCCTGAAAGCATATTCTGAATTTCGTAAGGTATTATGTACACTTCAAGTGTTCCAAATAAATACATAGGACTGTGTACATTTATCGCTGATTCAACCCCTTTGCAAATTTATGTGCAAATGAGGTGCTATCCTTGCACTCCTTACAAGTTTCTAATGTGGAATTTAGTGCGGCAATTTTTTTTCAAGGTTATGTAGGTGCCCAGATATCTCTGGGGATGCTGCTGTAGAAGAACCTGAACAGAATATAGAAGTATGTAGTAGCTGCTGCTGTTCCCCCAATGTGTAGTAATATTGTACCTATAGATTAAGATCTTCAAAATTGGGTACCTAAAGTTAGGCTCCTCATTCCATATTTAGACACTTAAATTAGTGGTCTGGTTTTCAAAAGTGTCTGAGGATACATTAATGTGTAATTGAATCGTCGTTGAAAATCTTGGCCATTACTTTTGCTAAAGAGGGGTAAACTAAATCCGATAAAACAAAAAACAACCCTGGGTCAGATAAACTTGTTCAAGGTCTAAAAAGTTTGATTCAATTGTTTCTGTTTTGGCCCTCTTTATGGGCTGCTACCAGAACTGGAATTGTCAAAATAACAAGAGAACCTATTCCTGAGAGATTTCCAGATTACTTTTGTTTAACTTTTCATTGTCAGACATGAAATAACATTTCATGTTTGTTGCTTATTTATTTATGATAGCTGACTTATGGTGCTGGGGAAAAAAAAAGTAGATTTAATCATTTGTGTTTTCCATTTGTATCATAGTTCTTCATAATAATATAAATGTATTCCAAAAAATAATGCTTTAGCATCTTATGGAAAGAAGTAATTTCTAAGTTTCTACATACGTCTCTATCCCAATATAATGCGGCCCGATATAACATGAATTCAGATATAACACAGTAAAGCAGCACACCGGGGGGGGGGGGTGTTGTACTGCGCACTCTGGTGCATTAAAGCAAGTTTGATATAACGCGGTTTCACCTATAACGCGGTAAGATTTTTTGGCTCCCGAGGACAGCGTTATATCAAGGTAGAGGTGTATATATTGTTCAGAGCCATTTAAGATCACCATAGCTTCCTATCCGGGGCTCCACTTCAGTGAGTTATTTAAGAACATATGTAACTTTGAGCATGAATAGCTTAGTAAAAGTAAATTGGTCTAGTCACATACTGAAAGTTATGCAGATGCATTAGTGCGTTGGGGCCAGATGCAGCAGTATAAACCCAAAGCATCATTTAAAAATCTAGAACCAAATACGTAATATTTGGGTTTCTCAACCCAGTAAAAAGTGTTAAGAAAACTACTTTGGGGCTTCTGCTGATTGTTTTTCTGAAGAATATTTTAATCACTCCAAGTCAGTCGGAGTCTTTACATTAATTTCAGTGGGCTGTAAAACAATAGAAGGGGAAGGAAAAAGAGGGGAAACAGTTCTATTGTTGTGTAGAGCTGATTGGTACTAGTGACTGCAATTATGTGCATACTGCCTAGAAACCACAATTAAGGACTGGGAAATTGTGTTAGGTACTGTACACACACACACACACACACACACACAGCACACACACACACACACACACACACACACACACACACACACACACACACAAAATGTGAATATGGTCTCTGCCACAAAGAGCTGATAACCTAAGTATATGATGAGAGGCTGGGATCATACAACAAATAGGGAGAACATAAAGTAATATCCAAAATGTGCTTTATGACATTAGGCTGTCCTCTGGCAATCCTGTCCATGTAGTAATACTGCCCTCTAGTGGGAGGAATGTCAAACCTTTTCACGTGCTTATGGCTTAGTACATAATGGCTGCAGTCTGCAGAAGGCATTAGACATGCCCTAATGCTGCCATATAAGAATGGCAAAGAGAATGTGTGTTCACCATCCTGTATAAGCACACTTTGGGTGTCCTGTGGCATGAGGCGCATCTAAGTGCACAGTTACATATGCATATGCGCGCACGTTGGCTGTGAACACTCATCACAGAGTATATGATTGCTCCTAAAAATGACCTAGTGCTAAAAAGACTTCCCTTTTGTTTTATCCTCTATCCTCATCCCAAAACTATCTGAAGAAAGGGCACTGAGAATAAACAGGAAGAATTGGAAATATTAGTACCTAAGCTAAATTGTGACTTATTTGGCATCACAGAGACTTGATGTGAGTCAATGGGAGTCCTTCTTTTGACTTTATTGGGATGTGATCCAGACCCTGTATATTTACTTCTCCTTTAAAGTGCCGCTCCTCCAAAATAAAGTATATGGGGAAGAGGAAGAGGAAAAGAAGTAGAAAGTTTGTGAGGAAGAAGAAGAGATTTCAAAGCAGAATGAGAGAAAATGGGTTTGTGGTTGAGACAGAGGACTGGGAGACAGAAGATATAGATACTTGTTCCATATATAGTGTCCTTGGACACATTCCAACTCTGGCCTAATTTATCAAAAATTACTAATGGTGTTGGGAACCTTAGAATTGAGTGTCCAACTTGAAACACATCAGAGGAGGCTGATTTTCAGTGAATGCTGAGCACCCACCCTGTGAAAACCCTCTGAAAACCATTTAAGCACCCAAAATCATTAGCTACTCTTGTAAATGTGGGCCCATCATGCCTAAGCTTCCTCATCTTTAAAGTAGGATGATAATCTATATCTATATCTCACAGGTTGCCCTGAAACTTAACTCATTGATATTTGTATGGCATTTTGACACCCTCTGATGGCAAGCATGGTAGAAATACAAAATATTACTATTTATTATGAAGAGGAAGAGAGTTTTTAAAAAAATCATTGGTACTCAGCTGGGTGGAAGGCATGGCTATGCAATGGTGATCTAATTGTTGTGGCCACTTGATACTTTGAACTTGTGTATTCATTAGGAGATGATTACATGGCTGAAAGCCTCTTCAGTCAAGCAGGTTGTTGCTATCTTCCAGGACACTGTAAACGTGAATGTTTGAAGGGATACTTTTAGTTATTCATAACAATGCTGCATTTTCAGGAGTTGGAAATGAGGACAACTTTTAAATGGCTGGACTTGTATCTCTACTTTTTTTATTCTGATTCATGTACCTTTATTGGTTATGCTGTATGAAAGTGAGAACAGAGTGAAAGTGAAGAAAGCATCTGCATAGTATGTTAGACTCCCAAAATGCACTTTTATAAGAACAGAAGCTGAATTATGTCTAAATACCTGTCACTATTCAAAGAAGGGGAAAATCCTAACATAGGAAATTAGCTGTAGGCTATATTGGATGCAATCTCGTCGGCTGAGTAGTTTCTCTAACATTGGATGAGGCCAAATTTAGAGGGGGTAAGGTATAAAAACCATTTGTATTGCTACTATATTATGTCCACTAGGGACAGCATGCAGCAAAAGAACTATTTATATAGGACAATGTGGTGTAAGTAGAGAATGCCAATTTGAGTCTACCACTGACATTAATAAAAAGCAGTAATGACATTCACTAATATCCTCTTCTAGTGAACAAATTGTAAAAAGACCAAAAGCTATTATAGAACCAGCATGAAGAATTTGCAGTTAGTGACTGTATTGTTCCTGTTACCTTATGGTTGTTTTCCTCAAATGTCCATCTGTGCTGTCTCTTAGGAGCAAACCTTCATTTAGTCCATGCCTAACAACTAGGCAGCTATCCCACTTGCAATGCTTCTACCTGTCTTCAGGAAGAGGACAGAACCTTTCTCACGGACATTAATAATCAGTACCGTTCCCCAGAATTAACCATGTCAGTCACTTTGATTTTCCAAATCAAATAGGTTTAATGTCAACTGGCTTACAAGGGAAAGGATGCAAGAAAACCAAAACAAGCCAAACATTAAATGCTTCATTCAAGATCCTCAGAAGAGCTGCTAAAGCTATTCTGTAAACTTAGCTGCATAGGAAAAAGACAGAAAGCATAAACTGCTGCTATGAAGATTTTCCTTTAGATGATTTTGGAAAAAACTAGGGGTCCTTGTAGCACCTTAGAGACTAACACATTTATTTGGGCATGAGCTTTCATAGGCTATAACCCACTAGTGATTTGAGTTATCTCAAATCCAACTAAAGCACCAGAAAGAGGTCTAGATTTTTCGAGGGCAGTTCCTTAGCATTAGCTGAGAACGAGGCCCATTTAAGGCATCTCAAATTGGGCATCTTAAAATATGAGGTACCTAAAATCATGTCACGTTTGAAAATCTTGGGCTGGAGCCTGTATGAGATGTCAGAGCACGTAGCAGAGATTTTCATATTAACTGCACAGATATTAATAGCAAAAGCTATCCTCACAAGCTATCTGCAAAGTCACTTAGGCCTGGTCTACACTAGGCGGGTGGAGGATTGTTCTAAGTTATGCAACTTTCACGTAGCTGAAGTCGAGGTACTTAGATCAACTTACTGTGCTGTCTTCACCACGGTGAGTTGACTGCTGCTGCTCCCCCGTCAACTCTGCCTGCACTTCTCGTGGCGGTGGAGTACAGGAGTCGACGGGAGAGTGTTCAGGGATCGATTTGTTGCATCTAGACTAGACACGATAAATTGACTCCCGCTGGATCGATCACTACCCGCCAATCCGGCGGGTAGTGTAGACATACCCTTGGTCTCATTCTTCAGCAGTACCACAAGTGAGATAAAATTCAATTTTCAGAACTTTCTAAATGGAGTACCAAAAATATGTACAGCTATTAGGGGGAGGCAAGTGTGCCAATGGAAAGGCTCCTTATCAAAGCGTCAAACTGTGGAGACAGGTTGACAGTCCAACAGAGACTGAGAGTTGTTGGGAAGTGAAAGTAGTGACACATCAAGTATTTACAGTAAAAAATACGATATTACCTCTTCCTCTCCTGCCCCAACTATTCTCTGTGTAATTTACCTACCAAATATCTGGGAGTCTTCCACATATAATTTCAAATACCAATGTGCCAATGGACAACTGTAAGTATGTCACTATGGATTAATCTGCTATATGTTTTACTTAGCGTGCTCTCCAAGACAGATGTATGAAAGAATTCACGTATTTCTTCTCAATGCTCTCTTATCACCTCTTCTTTCTATAAAGAAAATAATACTGTTACAACAGATGCTTACATAGCTTCTGACCATTCTCATGATAGAAACAACATTAGTTCGTTGCCAAAAACAGATTTACTAGCCTGATGCTCTCCTGTATAGGAAGTCAGTTTTTGTAGGGAGAATAACTTTAATTATTCCTGTACCAAGTACAGGGGGAATACCATGTGGTATTGCACGTAAGAGGGTTGTCAGAAGTTAGTTCTCTGAGATTCTAGGTCCTGCTTGTAGTTAGTTGAATCTATTTTTAAATTCTAGGATTATAAATCTGTTGTAGAACTCCGTGTTCATACAGGGGGTGTAGAAGAGGACATTGTGAAACTCTAGACTTGGTTAAAAATGGAAAAAAGGCATAAACTCCCTTCTTAAAATACGGAGAGAGCTTTTGCAAATTGAAATTCAGTTCACTCATTCTTTTCTCTCTTATTTCACTTTTGATTAATGAAAGCAATTTCTTTTCTATTTTCTGTCATTGATGAATACTTCTATGGACTTTTGGAGTATTATGGGTGGTTGTTTTTTTTTCTTTCTCTTATCCTTGCAAGATTGAAATAGACAATATAGAGGATTCCTCCTCTGGTGCCTTCCTATCACATCCACGTGTTTTTTCCTTTCTAAATGGGTCTACCTCATTGTAGTGCTATCCAGTCCCTGCTACCAAGCTCTGAGATTCCCACATTTAAAAATGTCTTTAATGTCAAGTTTTCAGTGGGTTCTGTTTGTTTATTTTATTGAGAATTAGTTTTGAAATCACTAATACCTTATGGCCCAGTTTGGGGCCCATTTTTTGTTCCTACACAAGGTGTATAAAGTGTCCCGTATACACCCCTGTGCCATCTTTCTGCTTTGCAGGTATCAGTGTAAGGTGGGGGAAAGTAGCTTCTGCTTGCTCATCCATGGATGGGCAGAGTGTGGGCAGATCCCTAGCTCTGCCATCATCCCCAGTGAACCAGCCAGTTCAGCTATGCCAGTGTGTGCTGAGGGACAGACACTGCACCAGGTATAGAGCTGGTACAGGTACTTATCCCCATGGCTGGAGAAAGCTGGGAGGCACGTTTTGACTGAGTCAGATTCTTCTTCCTGACCTGCTCCTGGGGCAGAGAACGATACACTGTCCCATTCAAAAGGCTTGTGGCAAAGCCATAGTTTAGCGCTGTGGGAGAAAGTAGTCTTTAAGGCAGTCCTGTCAGCAGTACATTGACACCAGTGATCAAGTATATCCACCTTTTGCTGTTAGTTGAGATTTAACTTCCTACTTTCTCCTTATTATTTCATGGGACTTCCCATATGAACTCCTCATTCTTTGCCCTTGAGAAATTGCTTTGCTAAATTCAGCAGTGACAGGCATCAGACTATTCTAATTATACTGGCACTTAGGTAGGGGGGCTTTCCCTACTTACCGCTGCTCCAATTGTTTCCTCACTTTAAAATCCACCCTCTGTAGTACAGCACGGAAAACTGCTGCCAGTGTACTCCATGCTTTCTCCCATTGTCCCACTTACCCACCTCCAGCTGCTGGCTCAACTTCTCTCTGTACTGGACAATACACTGCCTAAGTGACAGTGCAGGATGTGCCCTCACTTCACACCAGGGAACTCTTGGAAGAAATGGAATTCTGGGCAAGATTTTGCCTCCTGAATTACAATCCTTCTTTGAGCCCTCCCTGGAATAGTGTGACTCTGTACTGTCCTCAGTATTGGCCTGTATGTAATTCATACAATCTGGCCTCCGTGAGCAGGTATGAATCTATGGAAACAAATGGCTCTAACAGTCCAGACCCCCTTAATGTGCTGTTCCCTCTGACAAACAATCATTGTGCAATTTCAATTCATTTTTCACGGAAGATATATGAGATACATAAATGAGCAGGGGTTTGGACTAGATGACCTCCGGAGGTCCCTTCCAACCCTGATATTCTATGATTCTAAGATAAAAGTACAATGATGATTGTTTTTCTTTTGATTTAAAAGTATGGAACTGTGTCTAGAAAATACATGCAGCTATTAGGCTCATGGCAGTTTGCTGATGTGGCCTTGGTGTTGTGAAGCTTGGGCATCCTAGATACAAGGTAATGTAACATTCACATAAATTTGATAGTTTTGTGCCTTCTCTTCAAAGCTATGCTTTACATGATTAATCTTACACTGCAGTGTCCAAAATAACAATGTAGCTACAGAAATTAAACCTTATACTTAACCTTATGCTTAACCTTGAAGTCAGAGTCAGAGTCCAAATGTTATTTTAGCAGGTCAGCCAAAACTAAAATCAGCAAAATCCTCCCTACGCTTGATTGTAAACTCCACCCTTTAAGCTAACTCTTTGTCCCGGTTTTAAATTGAATTTTTCACTGCAGAAGTCTCACTAATTAAATGGCAACAGTAGCTTCAGCTAGCAACACTTTTTTCTCCTAAAGCTCCTTGAGCAGATAACCTTTCATTCATAGTTTCTGAAAGCAGATTTTCTTCTGCCTCACAGATGAGAAATCTGTGTGGTGGGCCTGAAAGGACAGCTCCCAAATCTACTCACAACCAGGAATTACTTAAAATATCTTGAGAATAAATTGATTCTCCTCCCCCATCTCTCTCCTTCTTCCTCTCCTTTTCTTTTTGTCTGTTTTGTAAGCAACATTTATCAGAAAGTTCTAAAATTCATACACTGCTTCACACTTTCCTCTTTCTCCTTGCCCTATGCCTTTTTAGCCCCCGGTGTTGTGACTACGGCCAGCTCCATTCAATAAACCTCAGCAGGAATGTAGTCCTCCCTTTTCTTTGGTTAATCCTTCTCAAGAATGGTGACCTATGCATTAAACTGAAGGGACTGATGGCAAAAATGTAATACAGATTTTATTCAAAATTATGCACTGCTAATTGAATAAACAGGCCATAACAGAATCCAGCTGAACTACAGAAGTCCAAAAAGCTCTTGCATGCAGTTATCTGTTTTCCTTTTCCTTAATCTCTTTCAAAACACTTTCAGTCATTGAACATTCAGTCATCTCTTTTCTGCTTGCTTCCTATTGACTCACCAGTAAGACATATCAACAGAGAACTTGGAGCTGAGACATCAGTGAGAAGAGGGTCAAATGGAATTATTGATTTCTTCATCCTTTGCTTCTGAGTCACAAACAACTGAGTACATCAAATTGATGTGGCTTGTCGGAAAACTGAATAGCAGGAGCTGGTCAAAATAGTGTAGTCAGCCCTCTTCCAATTAAACACCAAGGATGTCTCTGGTACATAGGTGCTGCCACATCCCCTGGCTTGAGCTGGTTTCCATCAAATACAGGGTTTACAGTTTTTATCAATGGCTCTCAGCACCTGCACTGTTCCTGCACCTCTGCTCTGGTATATGGTTTCCATGACCAGAAGAAGTTGAGAGCATTGGAAAGGCAATGTGCTGGCCCTGGAAAAGACCGACAGTCCTTAAGTCTCTCAACAATGTTCCTTCCATCTGTCTAAGGAGTAGTGTTCAGGGGTTCCAATGAAAGCCACACCTTATTCACCTCAGGCTGAAGGATGGTAGTCTCGATGCAGGCCTCAACAAAGGGAAGAAAAAAAGTGTAGGCATAATGGAGTTTTATTAGGGCTTCAGTGAAGTGGGGAGAATGCCCAGGGATTAAAAGTGAAGTCAGAAGAGTCACCTCAGTAGTGATCTTCACATACTGTGCTGGTTTGAATAGAAATAGTTCAGTTTTTGACATTCTACATTATGGCAGATTCAGTAGCCCCCATCATGTACAATATCGCTTTAATGTTTTAAAATATCATATAAGTCAATTGTTGGTGATACTTAAGTGAAAGAAGTATATGCCTAATTCTTCTCAGAAAAATGCCTAACTTCTCAGAAAAATTATTCTTTACTTGAAGAGTGAGTGCATTTGTCAAGGGATGGTTAGACTGCATTCTTCACATGTAGGAAAGTGAGTGAATCGCTGCTTTAAGTGCAAAACGCATCTCAGTCCTAACTGTGAAACAGCAACTAGAGATTCTATAACATTTGTGAGATACCAGCCGTGGTGAGCTGGAGCTGGTTTGCACCGTTCACACGAACCGGTTTTTAAAATGTGAAGCAGTTTTAGAACCAGTTGTTAACCCGCTTCCCTCTGGCCGCCGGGGGCACTGCACTGCGGGAGCCATGTGGGCAGCCACCTGGCCCTGGGCACGAGCCCTGTTCCTGCTGCTGCTCCCCCGACCCCTGGCCCTGGGACTCCTGCTGCTGCCTGGTGGGTCCCCGGCTGCTCGCTGGGCCTGGGCTGTGTCCTGCTGTTCTGGCTGCTACAAGCCACTTTACCCATGAGTACCCACAGCCAGCCCCTGCCGCAGCCCCTACCCTGCCCGCAGCCAGCCCCTGTCGCACCCCCTGCCGTGCCCTAGGGTGACCAGATTACATGAACAAAATATTGGGACACAAGTAGGGGGCAGAGTGCCACCAAAGCAAAAAAAAGAAAAGCCAAGCGGAGCGCTGCACTCCCTGCCCTGCCCGCCCCAGCCTCACACCCCCTGCCCGCAGCCAGCCCTTGCCACATCCCCTGCCCTGTCTCCAGCCAACCCCTGCCGCACCCCCCTGCCCAAAGTCAGCCAGCCGCACACCCCTGTGGCCCTGCCCAAAGCCAGCCAGCCCCACATCGCTGTCTGCAGCCATCCCTGCACCTCTATGCACTGCCTGCAGCCAGCCCCTACCTCCAGTCAGCCCCTGCCCTGCCTTCAGCCACCCCAAACCCCCGTCTCCAGCCAACCTGCACCCTCCTATCTCCAGTCAGCTCTGCACCCCATGCCTCCAGCTAGCCCTGCCCCACGCCCCTGTCTGCAGCCGGCCCCATATCCCTGGTGCCCTGCAGTTCCCAGGGAAGTAACCCTGAACACCTGCTTCAATGAGAGGGGCAGGGAGCAGCTGGGACCCACACATGTGCATACCCTAGGGAGACCAGAGAGCGAGTGTGAAAAATCGGGACAGGGAGTGGTGGGTAATAGGAGCCTATATAAGAAAAAGACCCCAAAATCGGGACTGTCCTTATAAAATCAGGACATCTGGTCACCCTAGCACACCCCTAAGGAGTGGCGGGGACCCACACATGTGAAACGGAGCTCATTTCTAGTTCAGGCCCATCTTTTAAAAAAAGAACTTTAAGTGGGGTTAACATACAGCCGTATTTTCCCAGATGGCGATTTAAGAACCAAAAAGCCTGACATGTCTGGGAAAATACAGACGTATAGTAACCCTATTGGTACAAAAAATACATACCATGGCACATCCCTTAAATCAGAACTTTTTATAGGGAGCTGGTTAAGATTTTGGCAGCTCATCACTGCATACCAAGGTACAGATCAGACTAATGAGAAGCTGTCATCCCTACCCTGCACTCCGGGCTGCCCTTTACAATGTGTTGCTGCTCACAAACAGCCTTCAACACATAAGTCACTCCCAGCTATGTTTGTGTGTGTGCTGCAGCTAGCGAGCAACACCTGGGCTCTTACCAGCTATAAAAATTACCACAGGGTGACCCCCAATACACTACCAGTCCCAATCCCCCAGAAATGTATGCCCAGTACTGCCCTGCCCTCTCCTGGACAGTATGACTATATTAAGTCCTTTATTCCATTAAGGGAATAATATGCACACAACTTGTTACCCCCAGTGGAGTTACCCAGGCACTTCAACTTAAACACATGCATTAGGTAAAACAAAAAATACATTTATTAACTACAAAGAGAGAGATTTCAAGTGAGTACAAGTAGTGAGGCATAAAAGTCATAAAGGGTTACAAGAAAAATAAAGATAAAATGCTTATTGATGCCTAACTTAACAAACTCTATTAGTTTCAAAGCAAAGTTTTCTCACCATATTCTGTCAGTAGTCTTACTGACCAAACTCCTCCAGAGTCCAATGACTGCTTCCTTTGTCTCTTCAGGTGCAGTAAAAGCAATAGGCAGGGAGAGAGGTGGGGGATCCTTTGTGGTGTTTGTCCCTCCATTTTATAGTTTCAGTCCCCATGTTGAAAAACATTTCCAGCCAAAGAAGGATAATTGCTGCTGGGTTTTTTTCACCTGTTTGAACTTTCTTTGTTTCCCTTCCTGATTGATTGACACTCTTTACGCTTAAATGCAAATTAAGCAGAGCACACATTCCTTTGTTTAGGACAGTCCTGATTTCTGCCTGGACAGGGCTGTGGGGTTGAAACATGTTAATAACATCATACAGGGGAATCTTATAACTTCACATACAATGTTGCCACACGTTTTGCTAGGACAATATTGACTGGCAAATTGCGAGTTTTCAAACGATGCTTTACAAGGCATACTTTGTAGAAAGATTATTACAATAGTGTGCAGGGTGTGAACATGGGTATAGTTGGGGCCAAAATGTTCAAACTTCGGTGCAAAAATTACTCCTCTAAATCCATTTTTAGTCATAGGGACAAATGTCCTGATTTTCAGAGATGGTGATGATCCCCCAGAACTCCCAACAAGTTTGAACTGAGAGAAATGGGAGCTGCAGGGGTCAGCAACTTTGAAAACCGGGCTACTTATTGAAGGTCCTGATCCAGTGAAGCACATACTTAACTTTAAGCATGTGAGTAGTTTCAGTGAAGTCACCCAAGTTTGAAAATGTTAGCTTGCATATGTTTGTGAGAAGGCAGTTTTGTTTTAATATACTTTTCTATTGCATTAAAAGATGCAAATAGTATCTCATAAATTACTATAACTATTAGAGAGAACGCTAAGAGTGAGATTTTCAAAGCAACCAAGTTAGGTCCCACTGAATTTCACTGGGGTCTGAGCAACAAATTCCCTTAGTCTTCTCTTGAAATCCTGGTCTCAAGCAGGAATGTAAGCACTGTAATACTTCTAGTTATTATAATGCACTAAATTAATGAATATAGAATTATTTTTAACTTAAAAATATTTTTATGTACAGTATATTGGGCCAAATCCTCAACCCACTGAAATCAATGGCAAAATTTCCACTGAAAAAGGGAAAAGGACCTTGTTTGGGTTGCATATGAACATGTTAAATTGTATATTTAACATCCATGCCATCTGAGACTGTGGGAGAAAAAATAAGCTCATTAACAGTTATGATTTGTTTTAAACCAAAGAGCACCTTCCTCGGGGGGTCAGGGGGGTGTACGTACAGTTTAAGAATGAAGAACTCTTAGGTTTAGTAGGAAGAATGATGGGTGAGACTCACATTCTCGGAGAGCGGGGGGAAAATGCACTAACTATAATTTCTGTGTCCTTAATTTAAAGAAAATTCATGAAGTGCTTATTTGGGATATAAAATTAATCCTGCTTACTTAAAAGGATCTTAATAACTCACTTGTGGTTTCTCACTTGAATTATGAGGTCTGTGCCTTATAGAATAAATTCATACTCACAGATGCTTTTTATGTATTCTCTGGTTTTGTTTTTATTATGAAAATAAATCTTTGATTTTTCCAGTGCTCAGGTCTTGTCTTTTATAGATTTTTCTAAGTACTTACTCTATTACTATATTAAGATGAGACCATCAGTCCATTGTGAAACCTGAAGTGTTTCCTTTTATTTGCTGCTGATGTCCTATTCCACACAATATTAGTAATCTCTTTCTATGCCAAAGCCAAACAGTGACAGTTGCAATAATGAATATTTTCTGCAGGCATTGGTATGAAAATAGCACAGCACTGCAAGCCAGTGTCTCCAGAAACAATTCTTTCACGTTTGCACTTTGAATGAATTTCAGGCTTGATTTTAGGTTATATATTATTGAAATAGCTCTTAAAGAGTTGTCATAATACATTGTTAATAGATGCTGATTTGGTCTTCAAGCAATTGTCAATTAAAATGACTGACTGCTGGTGTTTAAAATCCTTTATACGTTTAAGGCAGCTCCCTTATTGAGGGCACCAATTTGCATGCAGAGAGCAGAAACTTAATATATTCAAAGATCTGAATATTGGCTAACTTGGAAGAATGGTGGGAAGGGGATTTTAGTTTCCTCTTTTTAAACTGACTTGACAAATTTTAGTATGTTTGTATCTTAATCCTTTACAGACAATTCTAAAGTCTACATGAGTAAAGTTGTCTTTATAGCTTTAGACTTTGCATGACTTTTGACTGTTAACTGAAGTGTACTTTGAATAGCTTTCCCTTTTATTGGTTTTCACATTATTAAAAAAACTGTATATATGGAAAGTATGTGGTGATTAAAGGGCAACTTATTGAAAGGTGTATAAGTAAGATATATGGAGTGCACATTAGTGTTTGCTATCTGTCACATAACATGCTGGTGACATTTGGCTTATTTAGTTAAATGTGTGTATAGGGTCTTGCTTTGAAGAATATATATTAAAATGAACTCAAATAGAATAAGAGTTGACAGTATTTCCTTTTTCACTTCAAGCTAATTACATGGTGATATGCAGATCAAAAAACATATAGGAGGTCAGATATTCAGGCAGAGTTAAAAGTAGATATTTCACTAGGAGAGTAGTGAAGCACTGGAATGGGTTACCTGGGGAGGTGGTAGAATCTACATCCTTAGAGGTTTTTAAGGCCCAGCTTGACAAAGCCCTGGCTGGGATGATTTAGTAGGGGTTAGTCCTGCTTTGAGCAGGGGGTTGAACTAGATGATTTTCTGAGGTCTCTTCCAACCCTAATCTTCTATGATTCTATGATAAGCTTTTTATCATCCATTCCCTCAAGCATTTCCCGTACACAGAATATTCCTTAAGAAATGTTGTTCTATGTAAGTTTTGTTTTTTCTCCTACTATATGATGTATCTGATTTTTAAACCAATAAAAAGCATTGCTTAGTATTACTGTCTCACAGTTTTGGAATGAAGACACTAAAGTTTTAAAGTAGTGCGAAGCATTGATGAGAATAGTTTTTAATTAGAATAATTTTACTGCAGGTAGTATTCAATAGAAGGAAAGACAACATCAACACTTGAAGGATGAACAGGCTGGTAAATATTCATCACCTATATCTCCCACAGATACCACCAAAATACAGCATATATATATATAAGTTCTAAGCACTCCTAAGAGTCAGGATGTAATACCATTCTCAAAAGAACTGCATCCTGTAACATGTCTTACCCAGCGAGGTCACCCACATGAGTATCATTATTCAGTGGTGAAATTTAAAAAAAAGTGGCAGCTCTCCTATCAGCCAAGTGTTAAGGCATGTAGCATAATACATTGTCCCGGTCATGGTCTAAGCAGAACATTTTTTCCCTAGATGAAATTGGGTCTAGGCATCAACTTAATGTGCTTAAGGAGAAGTAAAATCCTGTGTCATAGGATAGGACACCGGCACTAATATTTTTAAGCAAGTTACCAAGGCTATTTCAAAAGAAAACGATGTATTTTAGATACCCATGAATTTCCCAAGAAAAATACGAAAAAGGTCTTTTTTGGATCTGTCCATAAAATTGTGCTCTTCTAGGTGCTCTTTTCCCATCCCAGAAAAGCAGTACCATAATATGTCACAGGTGTGTCGAGTATCCACTTTACAAACCCAAGAAGTTTTTATATTGATTTTCTGGAAATAATAAAGACAGAGCATGTGTAGAGGAATATATATATATACATCCCATATATTGAGGTCTCTGAGGCCAATAGCACCTGTTTTACCTATGCAATAAGTTGCACCAAAAAAAGGTTATGAATGGGGAGGATTGTGAATGAGAAGTTGCATGCTTCATTTTCTCCTCCCTTTCCTCACTCTCATCCTTTTTCTTTTGAACAGCTCATTTCTGAGTTTTCCCATTTAATATAAGAGGAAAGTCACCCCTCCACTTCTCTCCCTGCTTGTTATCCTTTGGAATTGATGTGCACATTGCAGTGTCCTTGGTTAAAATATGAGTCTGCAGGACAGGGGAATGAGCAGACACACACAATTTTTCCAAAAAAAAAAATCATAGTTACATTCAGAGCTATAATATTAAGGTTAATATTTTAAACACTTTAGAGTCAGAAAATGCAAAATGTAAGGGTCTAATCCTTACAACTGTGAAAACGGAGTATTGCTCACTGCTGGCCATAGGCCAATTTATGTCAATGTAACTATGCTCACTTAAAACAGAAATGAAAAAGCCTCCACTGGATAGTAAGGCTTTGCAGGATCTGTCTAAATTTATATTAATCTTAACATGTCACAATGCACACGTAAGACCTAATTTTGCTTCCTAATATATTTGTTCAGCTCCCATATAATTAGAGCCGTGATTGTGTCACTGAGCACAAAATTGCACCCATTTTATATTAAAATTCACAAGTAACAAGATAATTAGTCCAACAAAATATGCCATATAAGCAATGTAAGTGAGATAAGGTGGCAACTAGAACCTTAACATTTGAATTTTTTGATATTTCAGCTTTTAAAAATGTAACCTTACTGTTACATGTATTGACGATTGTTTAGTTAATTTCTCTATGTAAGAAGGAAAGGAATGGGATTGAGAACCTGATCTCAAGACTTTAGAAGTGAATGGGAGTCTTTCTGTCAACTTCATTGACATTCATGTATATGTGTATTGCCATAGTTGCATGATCAGCATTAAAATAGCAACTACTTCTACAGTATGTAGGTACATATGTAGTGATAAACATAGTGAAATATGTATTTACCCTGTTCCATAATTCCTTAAATAGAGTAACATAGTAAAAAGTTGCAAAACACTTTTCTGTTTAAAAAAAAGTGCAATCCACTTTGATTTTTTAACTTGATCTGAAGACTAGACCTCAGTGAAGACTGACTACCTTAAAAGCTTCAACTTTTATAGTTGAGCCACTTTTTACAGTTAACTTGAATGTGTGTGAAAACCTCCAAAACAAAACTAGCACCACAACAAACATGTTTACAGCAGAAAAAAGGTAACTTTTATCACCCTTTAATAGCACAAAAATGGGCAAATAGATTTTATTCAAACATTCCAAAAATATTCATCTTCACATTTGAAAACAGAGACTATAATGGAGGTCTCAGTGTAACCCTGTAAAAGCACTCTGTATCTATACAAAAGCAGAGATACTATGCTATGAGTAAGACTATTTTAGATTTATTTCTGGCCTGACTGAAACCAGAGCCTGCTTCTGAAATTTTTACAGCCTACTGACTAGATCTAAGATGTTCAAATAACCTTTGAATACCCAGTTGGAATACAGTATACGTAAACAAAAACTTCACACCTTTTGGAGCTTACCCATAATTAACTAAATGTATGCAAAGAGCCAAACAGCTTGTGTCATTGTCCCAAATATGGGACCGGCTCATGAAATGGAACTAAACGTAATATGCACTATGATATAATATACTGATGTGAGATTTCTAAAAACAGCTACAGCACTCGACCCAAGGTTTAAGAATCTAAAGTACTGTCCAAAATCTGAGAAGGATGAGATGTGGAGCATGCTTTTAGAAGTCTTAAAAGAGCAACACTCTGATGCGGAAACTACAGAACCCAAACCACCAAAAAAGAAAATCAACTTTCTGTGGGTAGCATCTGTCTCAGATGATGAAAATCAACATGCGTCAGTCCACATTGCTTTGGATCATTATCAGGCAAAACCCATCATCAGCATGGACACATGTCCTCTGGAATGGTAGTTGAAGCATGAAGGGACATATGACTCTTTAGTGCATCTGGCACATAAATATTTTGCAATGCCAGTACAAATGTGCCATGTGAATGCCTGTTCTCACTTTCAGGTGACATTGTAGACAAGAAAAAGGCAGCATTATTTCTTGCAAATTGTAACCAACCTTGTTTCTCTGAGTGATTGGCTGGCCAAGAAGTAGGACTGAGTGGACTTGTAGGCTCTAAAGTTTTACATTGTTTTATTTTTAATGCAGTTTTTTTGTACATAATTCTACATTTGTAAGTTAAACTTTCATGATAAAGAGATTGCACTACAGGACTTGTATTAGGTGAATTGAAAAAAAACATTTTTTTTTACAGTGCAAATATTTGTAATAAAACATAAAGTGAGCAGTGTACACTTTGTGTTCTGGGTTGTAACTGAAATTAATGTATTTGAAAATGTAGTAAACATCCAAAAATATTTAAAATAAATAGTATTCTATTGTTGTTTAACAGCACAATTAATTTGTGGTACTTAGCATTTTAAAGTCTTACTTCTAATATGAAGTACAGTTTGAAAACATTAAGCCACATCAACAATGAATTAAAGAAGTAGAAGAAGGTAAGAAGAAAGGAGAAAGTTTTAAGACAAGAGGAGGCTATTTACTCTATCCATTTCCTGTGCCTTCTCTGGAACTGCAAGAGTGACTGCTGTCATTATACTGTATGATTATATTGCCTGCCTCTAAAGGCAACTTTTTGTTTCAACTCTAGTGTTGTTAAATTTGATTGTCTCTCTGCATGGACAGGTGACTTACACTTTAATCATGCTTAAACTATAAGAATAAAAATCCAAAAAGGAGAAAGAGAAGATTAATAAATTCATAGAGATTACAGATGAAAAGGACCATCTAGTCCACTACATTGCTAATACAGAAGCGTCCCCTACCATATATCTTTGTTCAGTCTAGTTTTAAAAATCCCAAGAGACAATGCCTGTACTCTATCCCTTGCAACACTAACCCCCTGGTTCAATGTCCTTACTGAGGACATTTTCTTGATGTGTAGTCTGTTTCATTCCATGACACATGTTAATACATCCTCCAGGGGTGAAAGTAACATAAAAGTCTTACCGGTATGGGGGCCCGCTCTGGGCCCCCAGAAGGGGCATGGCTTTGGGTGGAAAGGGCAGGGTTGGTGGTCAGCCTCCCCCAGCCAGCCCTTCCGCACTGGCCATCCCGTGCCACCCACGGCTCTTGTGGTGATTTAAAGGGCTTGGGGCTCTTGTTGCTGCTGCAGTAGTTGCGGCAGTGGCCGGGAGCCCCGGGCCCTTTTAAATCATCGGGCCCCAGGACAGCTGCCCCTTTTTCCTCACCCCCCGACCAGCAGCCCTCGGAGGGGCAAAAGGGGCAGAAACATTAGCACTTTAATGTCGTCTGTGTACGGGCCTGTACCGGCGGCCACTTGTTACCAGTATGCCTTACTGGCCCACTTTCACCTCTGACATCCTCAAACATTCCTCCCTTGTGTTTGTGTTTCTGTACTCATGCAGAGTACAAATACTCATTGACCATTATCATTCAATTAGTTTTTGTGTTGCCAAGGTTTTTTTTACATGTTTTCTCATAAATCAGTCTCTTTACTCCCATAATCATATATATTTTTTGCTCTTCTTTAAATTCACTATAATTTGTTGATGCATTTCAGGTGTGTGAGGGACCCTAAACTAAACACAGTATTTTAAGCACAGTTGCACCATGGACATATCTGGCCAGATTCTGCTGTCCTTACTCATGCTGGGTAGTACCTTTATTCCAGGAGTAGTCTCAATGAAGTCAAAAGGGCTTCTAATGGAGGAAGGATCTACCCAAAATGAGTAAATCTAAGTCTGACTATTGGGCTCCAATTCAGCAACCACGCCTCTTCAGGAAAGCACTTAAGCACAAACTTAATTTTAAGCACACATTTGAGTTCTACCGACGTTAAGCACATGCTGATGTGTTTTTCTGATTCAAGGCCCTGGAGAGGAACTAGCCTCTCCCTGTTCCATGATCTGTTATGCAATTTACTAATGGCATTGCCTTGTTTTGCCACCATATTTTACTGAAATGTCATTTCTTATTTATGGTCCAGCTTGATCCTTAGGCTTTATATATTATAATAACAAGTTTGTTACCAAAGTTATACAGTATTTCATGGCTAGGATGTAATTGGAGGGCTTTTTTCATAGCTACAGTAGGATGTAATTGTGTTATATTTTAAAACTGTAAAATCACAGTCACAAAGTAACTATTTCAGAATGTAAATAAAAAATCCCACCTTTTACAGTATTTTAACCCTTAGGACTGCAAATGGACTAAAGTAAACTCTGTTCTGATTGGCTGGGCTATCTCTAATGTCACAATTCATTTGCTATAATAATTTGTAAATCAAAGTCTAGGTTTTTTAAACATTATCTGCCACCTTTTACTCCTGTAATTGTTTCAATAACACTCAATCTTATTGTAAAAAATAAATATATAGGAGGTTGTATGGACTCTTTGTATATGATTTTAATAAATACATTTTCTTGTGATATTCTTCAAAAATATACAAGTAAAGGAAAAATATAAATCCACACATCTCTGCATTCTGATGCCATCACAAAATACTATAATTGAGTTTTATTTCATTATTATAATGATGTCTAGAGAATATATGTTGATTGTATCTTTAATTTTAGTTTACTGTATTTGTAATTTAGGGAAAGGAGTCTCTAGGTGAGCATAGGTGCTTCTTTATATGGGAAATTTCTAAATAATTAAAAATCTGTGTCACGTTGTATATAATAGTTATACACACATTTTTTCTAAACAAATTGAGTGTGTTTCTACAGCTCTATGAAAAATATAAAGCCCTGTAAGTAATGACTGTTATTTGGCTAAGATCAAGAGTAATATCAATTTAAGGTTTTGTCTTTATCTGACTCATTTCAGAACCACACATTTTTTAATATAGTACAGAATATTAAAAGATTTAAAAAATCAGATAATACATAGCAGTTATGGCACTTTATCGAACTCAAAGGACTTGTACAAATATTAACGACCTAATTTACTAATAAATGATATGACCTCTTTTAAGGGTTTATCCTGCATTTGTAAAGGAATGGCGTCAATGATGTAATATACCTTTTCAGTTTAAGAAATTTGTATGTCATAAGTGTTTGTATTATACAGGGGGACAGTGTGTGTGGTATTTCAATATAGCACTGTATTTTGCAAATGTATTCTAGTAATAAGAAAAAGGTCAAATTCAGTTGATGATTATCAGTAGTCAAAGTTTTGCTGAAATATTACATGTCTCTTTGTAGCTGCAATATTAACATGCCCAATGAAAAAGGTCAGTACATTTATTTTGTTTCCATCTCCTTCTTATTGTTGACTGCAGACCTTACCACTGGGACACCAGCAATATCAACAACAACAGTGGAAATTCGGAAAAGCAGTGTTATGACAACTGAAATCACCTCTAAAGTGGAAAAAATCCCCACAACAGCCACTAGCAGCAACACATGCCCTTCCGTGGAGACCGAGGAAGAAAAGGCAAAAAGACTCCTTTACTGTTCACTATGCAAGGTTGCTGTCAACTCCACCTCGCAGCTGGAGGCGCACAACAGTGGTGAGATGTAGCAATTTCTTTTCTGTCTCAAGAGCTCTGCAATTATCTTCCTCTGAATAGATTAGATCTCTTGCAGCAGGGGACAAAGAGGTGGCAGAAAACTGGCAATTACATGGAATTCATTAACTATTAAAGCATAAAAATGACAAGCAAAGAGTCTTTCATAAGGGGAAAAAAGGAAGTCTAGTGCCTGAAAGTTACCAGTTTTCTTAAATTTCACTTTTCATTGCTTCCAAACATTATGGTGCTAAGTAACAGCTTATACTCTCTTACTCTGACTGCCAGAAGCTGGAACTGGATGACAGGGCATGGATCACTTGATAATTGCTCTGTTCTGTTCATTCCCTCTAAAGCATCTAGCATTGCCACTGTCAGAAGACAGGATACTGGGCTAGCTGGACCATTGGTCTGATCCAATATGACTGCTCTTACCTTTGGTGCTCAGAATTTGCATACTTTCATTTATGTCAAACAGCAAAGAGCAGGGCTGGCTTTAGGCCGATTCCCATGAATCAGGCCCCGTGCCTAAGAGGGTCACACAACGTCCGAAAGAGGGGCCCCACAAGGTAAGGCTCCGGAAGACAACTGCTGCTGAGGAAGGACCCTCCGCGAAGTGCTGCCGGAAAGAGCAGCAACCGACTGAGCTGCCGCCGAATTGCTGCCACTATCTTTGGCAGCAGCTCAGTCGCTGCTGCTGTCTTCGGCAGCATTTTGGCAGCAGCTCTTTCGAATCAGACCCCTCACGTCCTAAAGCCGGCCCTGGCAAAAAGAATAGTTTGGTATAAAATATAACAAATTATTCTGAAATAGAGGACATCAGCCAGTCAAAATGCAAAGATCAGAGATCAAATTTCTTGCTGAACAATGATTTTTGGTAACTATACAGAATAAAAAATATAATCCCTGCACTAATTGGCTGATGATGGCTACTGCTTGGCAACTAGTGACTGTCTTTTCCCTAGATGTAACACTTTCTTGCCACTAGTGTTAGTAGTGTTGGAGAGCCTTGGTGTAGACAGGCCATCATCTGCTGGCAGCATATTAAATGCCATTTTGATTCAACTTGTTGTGAACAGGGTTAAGAATTCTGGTGTCAGTAGCCAGCATCTTGTCTATAATAGAACTCCTAACGTTGCTAGCACCAGTGGGACATTTTGAAAACTTTCCCTAATGTAAACAAGGCTGGAAAAACAAGACCTTAGGAGATAGCCAAGAACAGAAAGAATAGACTTGAAGAAGAGAGAGAAAGCTGAACTTAAAGCCTGAAACATGACATAGTGATAGAGATTACTCAGTGTTGACCTATGAGTTTATCTAACGTCTCATGAGTGATCTTAAGCTTGCTATAAGTAGAATGACATTGTAGGGGTATAGTATTGACTGGCGTGTATTTCATACTAATTTGGAAGACACAGGTGGGCAAGTAGGTAAACATAGGTAATGGGGTTATTAGGCTAAAGGCCTTATTGTATTAGCGTGAGACTCTGTGGGATTAGTTAGGGTAAAGACTGGGTTTTAGCTGAAATATTATAGGCCTAAAACGATGAAAGGTCTTAAATTGAAATCCAAAAGAGATAACCTTGGCTTGGTGTAATGTTCATTTAAACTGAGAAGAACATGCTAATTTATTGTTTCTGATGGTGACAAGAAGTTTGAGTAGTTTTAAATATTATAGGCCAGATCTTTAACTAGTTTAATTTGGTATGTCTCCATTGAAATCAATGTAGTCATATCAATTCAACATCAGATCAAGATCCAGCCTTGTGTGTTTATCGCAATAGAAAGTCAAAAAGTCTTGAAAATTTAGGTTACTACTCTGCTAAAGTATATGTGTGCGTGTATTAATTTTGAATAAAGATTGTAATACCATTATTCACATTGAATAGTGGCTTAAATCGTGAGTGGCCACATTAAAATCAACTCTATATGGTATTATTTAACATGAGTAAAGATATAACAATCAGAACCTTTATTATTGATTTTTGTCCATTTTTTTTTGTTGGTTAGTAACAAATGTGAGCAATGTCCATATTTCTCTTGTGTTTTGATTTCTGTCACGGGCCCTTAAGATCCTTAGATTGCCGCCTGGAGCTTGTGCTCTGTCTGAGTTATTTATTTTTTTGGAAGCTCCAGGATTTGGGAACTGATTATTTAATTGCAGATTCAAGTTTCTAGTACATAAAAAGTGCTGTTTATCATTCTCATCACAGAAGCCTACAAATCGCTTACAACAACATCTTTAATAGCTAAATCTCTCTTCCTTTTCAACTACAGTTCATGTCTTATTAGCAGCAAGTGTTAATGAAAGAAGTCACACCTATTTAACTTCACCTCAGGACATCCTGAGCATGCCGTTACTTACTGGTGGTGGCTGCTTATTCCTGGTTTGTTGCCTAGATAGGTGCATTTAATAATTAAATTCCAGGTAATTATATATTAAATGTGAAATATTGTTACTCTATTATCCTACTGATATAGGCAATGTGGACATGTTTCAAAGATAACACATCGGACAAAACAGAGATTTTATAGATAGATTAGATAATATGTATATAAAAGTTGAAATAATAAAATGCAGTTAACTTGCCCAAAATATCTCTTTCCTATTTGGAATCTCTCCAGGGACTAAGCACAAAACTATGTTGGAAGCTCGGAATGGAAGTGGAACTATTAAAGCCTTTCCCCGGACAGGCGTCAAAGGCAAGGGACCTATTAATAAAGGAAACACAGGCCTACAAAACAAAACATTTCACTGTGAAATTTGCGATGTGCACGTAAACTCTGAGACACAACTTAAACAGGTACTTAACCAGCTTGAACAACACTGAATCCTTGGCTCTGCCTTGTTTTCGTAAGGGTGAAGTACCTGCGCATTTAGCATGTCAGTGTGATGAGAATTCACATCCAAATGGAGCTTGCTGCTTTTGCCCTTTGTACTTGGGCTTGTGCTCTGTCTGTCTGTTTTCAGTATGATTTTCCATCAGATAAAGTACAATTCCTCAAAAAATACTGATTATATATTTTAAAACTGTTATAGAATCTTTCTCTAAACTACAGTGTTACAAGTGTCCTTAGACTACCATTATTGTCATGGCTTAATGAACCCTGTCATTTGGTGTTGTGTGATATTTGTATTCACAAGGATGTAGGTGTGTGTGGAGAGAGTCTTTTTATAGAACGTTGAAAAACCTCCTTAGCAGTGTGGGTTGTTTTTATCAGTGTTCCTCTGCAGCCAATAAGCCTCACCTCTAAATTGCAACTACACTAAGTTGGAGTCAATCATTCTCTCTCAGATGAACAAAGCCATTG
Organism: Gopherus flavomarginatus; assembly: GCF_025201925.1. Classification (NCBI taxonomy): domain Eukaryota; kingdom Metazoa; phylum Chordata; order Testudines; family Testudinidae; genus Gopherus; species Gopherus flavomarginatus. Next base: position 71,468,976 of record NC_066618.1, on the reverse strand, counting down.
TTCTGGAAAACACTTAGTTACTTTATGTGCCTTTTGAAATTGAAAACTTGTTAAGAGAAGTATGGAGATAAATACTCTGATGGACTACATTTGTACCTCTCATGCTTTCAGGAGAAAAAAAGGTTCCTTTCCTTGTTTATCTTACTTGCTATAATTCTTTTCAGAAAAAAAATCTAGAAAAAACCCAATTCTTAGCATCTAATGCACCATAAAATTTGTACAGGAAATTACAGTACATTCTAATAGTTTTTATGTATAGGCTCTGCACTGATATGGTTTTATTTTTAATTGACTGCCACTCAGCATTCTGTATGGCAGTCTTTCAGGTGAAATCTTGAAAGCTCCTGTCTGTCCTACATGGACATTAAAAGTCTCATGGCACTTTGTTTTTCGGTAGGGGATGCTCCTGGGTTCTCCCATCTCTGCTGTGCAGCACTTGGTGGGATTTTTCTAAAGGCCTAACTTTGCTCCCATTAAGTAAGCAGTTCTAAAACTCCCATTTGACTTCAGTCGGAGCAGAGTAAGACCAGGGCTGAGCATTTTGGAAAATGTCGCCCAGATACATGAAGCACTAAAAGCTCCTTCAAGTTGAAATACATCTAAATGGTTATTAATTATTGCTTTATTTTATTTTAATTTAGTCAAATTAATGCTATTGTGGAGAGCAATAGTCTTCAGGACTGGAGTATGCCTGTCGAAAGGCAGGAGTTGAAGTGAGCTATTAATAATGTGATACTGATTGAAAGAAGGTAATTTTTGTAATATCCCTTTTTTAACAGCACATAAGTAGTAGAAGGCACAAAGATCGAGCTGCTGGGAAACCCCCTAAACCTAAATATAGTCCTTACAACAAACTCCAAAAGGGAGCACATCCACTTGGGGTAAGCAAATGATTTTCTCTTCCATGATGTCCTACTGAGAAGGATTTTCAGAAAACATCACTGGGAAAAATATCCAAAAGTTGAAAGACAGAGTGGGCTCCAGAGTGTGTGCGTGCTGCAGGATATAGCACAGAATCTAGACTTGATCACATTCCTAAATCCGTTGCTTACATCCCTTGGGGCAGCTCAAATGCATCCTAGAAGTGAGGAATGTCAGTTCTTAGTAGTAGATGGAGTTGGGAAGTAGGAAGTGATAGCTCACTGTACAACTGAAGACAATTGAAATCTTTCTGTTAACTTCAGTGCACATTGGACTAAGTCCCATAAGCGCCCTTTTGGGAGTGGTACTGTAGATGATCTCAGAACAGGGTTCCATTATAAAGGTTATTAGAAAGAAAGACAGTCCAAAGGGGTAGAAAGATAGTTCCCCAGAATGATAAGGGCTATAAAGATCCTATCTACACCTTCCACAGTGAATGCCCAAGAAGTTAATGCTCAGATTGCTGGACAGGTTCCACCATAAAACACACAACATTTTTATTTTATTTTAATTTAATTTGTATTTATTAAAATTACCTAGATAAAATTAAACATAGTAAAAAACCTATTGTTTTATCTTGTGCCATTTCAAGCCAGGGCTGGTCACATTCCCTCCCACGGAAGAAACTGTGTCACGCCCAGATCTTGTTAACTTCAAAGACTTGGGCCAAAGGAAAAATAATGTATATTTGCATTTAATAAAATACTTCTAGTGTCTTGCATTAGTAATAAATACTCTAGGTCCCTGGGATAGTGGAGTGTAACATAGCATCCATCTATCAGATGATCTACCTGCGAATTCTTCACATAGCATTGCTAATGCAATACAGTTTTTCACTGAGATTCATTATTCTAGTATTTGATGCAGGCTCTTAACAAATCCCTGGTGCTGTACGTACCAGTCACTTGTTCGTGAGCTGCAGTGTACAAGGATCAGGGCTCTGTTGTACTAGATGCTGTACAGTTGAGTAACAAAGAACAAATGAATTGAAAGCCTATATAGTTTCAATAGAATACTAGCTCTTAAACTTTTCAAAGAATCAGAGCACCATGCTGCACTTTCTACATCAACAGTATCCTAAGGGGATTTTTTCCTCTTTTCCCAGTGGCAGAAATACACCAGAGTCACTAACAGCTTTGCTACATTCATGGGATCGTAGAATTTAGAGATAGGGGAAAGACCTAATACAGTTCTGTAACTCATCTTGTTCAACATTCTACCAATGTAGTATTGTTCCCTAATGTATGTTTTTCTAATGCTTGCCCAATGTAGTTTTAAATGTCTCATAGAAAGGGGCTTCACCACTTCCCTTGAGATATTATTACACAGTTTAATAGGTCTCACTGTTAGGAAGTTCCAGGCTACATTGGGACTCACTCTGTCCCTTTCCAAACTGATCGGTCCTGCACATAAAAAGCTAACATGACAAAAATTCCAAGTTGCTGTGATTCATTTTCTCGCTTTTCAAATCCATTTTATTATATAATAAAAAAGCTCCCATATCAACATGATTTTTCTGATAAATTTATTCTACATAAAGATTTTTTTAAAACCCTATTTAAATATAAATAGAAAATGAGGAAAAATAAAATCATAGAAAGGGAAGTAGAGAGCTTGCACCATGACCTGCTAAAGGGTGTGACATTGGTTGTTTCAATGACCATAAAGAAGATCTGGGGGTAGATTTTCATAGGCACAAGGGGAGAGTTAAGTGTCCAACACCCAAAACATCTCAATGGAGTTAGGTGCCTAACTTCCCTTTGTGCCTTTGAAAATTTCCCCCAAAATTCTTCAGCAAACTTGAAGTCAGCAGGCAAGGCAGCAGATCCAAGACCTGTGAGCTGATAACTTGTAGATAAAAACTGAACTTTTGGATGGTGGATAACGTTGATGAACTGCACAGATGAAATTCACTGTTGATTTATGGGGCAATCCTCCTGAGTCCAAGAGGCCAAGCTGGGGCAATGTGGTGTTATTTGAACACAAACACGCGCACACACACACAGTCTATTGGCTGGGGTGAAATTGGCCCTAATAAGTGAGAAATGTCCATATTTATTCTGTGATGTACAACTTTCTGAGAGAGAGAGTTGCAGCCCAGGGGCACAAGGCCTGATCCAAAGTCGACTGAAGTCAACAGGAGTCTTCCACTGGCTTTGGAGGTGGCCCATATTCTCATCTCGGGTTGTAGCCTCTCATATTGGGATAGTTTATGCACATATCAAACGTCAGTGCTAATACACTAAAATGAGATCTACCTCGAAGTGTATTTTTAATTATACTCAGATATAGTTAAGCATTTTGTACACATTGTGTGTGTTTGAAAGCTGTAAATGGAGAGTTTCATGGAGCAGATGCTTTAAAAGCAGGTTAAAGAAAAAGCTGCAGTGCTTAGCTACAGTACTACATCACAGCTCACTGAATAGTGATCGCATAAAGATGTACATCAAAAATGAATGTTCAAAACCAAGTTTTTAAGATACCTGTCAATTTTCATTGTCTCCATAACTGTGAACAGCATCTCGGTGAGAAATGCTATTTTACTAATTCCTCCCAGCAGGAGAGCCAGTCAGATAATGTAGAATAGGGAAAAGGGAATGCATCTCCCATTTGAATGCATGACAAATCAGGAGACGTTCACAGATGTTGTTAGGTAAAATCTTTTTATGTTTTTCAGGGGCAGGTGTTAATAAACAGTGGTTCACTGAGTATCTATTTTTTTTTAATGGAACTTACTTAGCAACAATAAAGTACCTGCTTTGTAATACATTCAAATGGGATGTGTTTTCACTTAGTTCTAGTCTGCAACATCACACTATCCAGATGGCTGCTTCCTCACTGATTGTCAGTTCTTTTTTATTCAATTTTTCCAGGGCAACTGCAACTCCCCTTAAATTTTGGGCAAGCTGAGTTTGCTCAGCCTATCAGGACTCACTAAAATGTTGATTTGAAATTATGTATCAAATTATAGGTTTCCACATTAAGATGTGAAACCAAAACCAAAATAATATTGGGTTTCAGTAGCCTCTACCAAAACAACATGGACATACTCCTTCCTAATAGGAGTGTGTGATATAGCAGCTCTTTTGTTACACAGATGCAGCTCACTTTTAGTGCCAGAAACTAAAACCACTCCTCTCTATCTATATTTTTCATATATAATCTAAGAAGAGTAACCTATCACGTGGCTAATATGAACAAATTCTGCTTTCTCTGTTTCTTTCTTTCTTTTCCTCACAGGTAAAATTAGTATTTTCAAAGGAACCTTCAAAGCCAATGGCTCCACGAATCTTACCAAACCCACTAGCAGCTGCAGCAGCAGCTGCTGCTGTGGCTGTGAATTCCCCTTTCAGTCTTCGAACAGCCCCAGCAGCTACCCTATTCCAGACTACAGCACTTCCTCCAGCACTCCTACGACCAGCTCCTGGGCCTATACGGACCACCCATACTCCTGTGCTGTTTGCTCCTTACTGAACTCCAAACAGGAATCAATTGTACTGCAATAATTTTTCAAAACAAAAACAAACAAAAAGAAGCAAATCAAGAACATGGAACTATGCAGTGTTATTTATAGTTTAAAGTATATATGAAGAGCCAGGACTTTTGATAGAGAATTGATCAAATTCTAAAAGAGGGAAGGGGCAGTATTTTCTCCAGATGAGAACATCCCTCTTGAATATTGACTGTTTTAGAAGTGATCTCCAGCATTGACTCACAGTGATATACAGAACTTGTAAAGCCTTTTTGACTATGCTTTTTGGCACATATTTCCCCTGAAATGTCTTTCCTGCTTTATGAAACAACTTACAAATTTGTCTAAAGGGCATTAACTGGTTCCAATGTACATAAAATACTTTATTCTGTAGATTAAAAGAAGAAGAAGAAAAAAGAAACACTGTGAATAGTAGTACCCTTACTGATCCTCCTGCCAAATGAGCAGTTACTGGGTATTTTTCTGAACAAAAGTAGCTACAATAGATGTCTTGTACAACAATAGTATTGTGTCTCTATCTATGCCACTAGGCTTATAACTGAGTTGCAAAAGGTAAAATGAACAAATTATCTCACTTTGTTAAATAAGCAAAATGACAATGATAATGTGGTGTTCCTAGTTAGAAAACTTTCCTTTCCTCTCCTCACCTAATAGAAAAAGTTAAAGTACAGAGACATACAGTAGATCTATGGTTAAGACAAAATAAGAGATAAAGAACATTTAGTGCAAAAATTCCATGTGCTGTACACTAAATAGGCACATTTCTATCTAAATGAAAAATATGTGTACAGTGTATGTATCCGAAAGAGCTAATACTTACAGGATGGAACTAACATGAAAGGCATAAAGGTGGACAGCAAAAATATTCCGTTTTCATGAGTCACAGAGAAGTATAACTTCATTAGTGATAGAACAAAGTGATGTCAAGAGTGGATTATTCATGGTCATACCTAGCATATGAAAACCAACTGTGAAAAACTGGCCCCTTTGAGAACAGGAGATTTGCCACTGACTTCAGAGGAGCCAAGATTTCACCCCAAGACTAGGACATATTCTTTTTATATCATACCAGTGGGGCTGTCTGTATTAAGTAGAGGTCAAAACTTGTTTGTTATAGGTATAGTAATAGAAATAAATATGTTCTATGATTTTATTTCCTACTCATGTGATATACACACATATATATAATCTAAGCAGCAACACACAATATACATATTATGAAATAATTGCACATCATGGGTCTGAAGCAAATACCATCTTTAGGATCCTAATGGACTCTACATTCTGTATCTGATCTTTGCTTCTTTGCAAGGTTTTAAAGCCTTATATATTCACTATGAGGCTTAAAGGGGTTGATAGTGTCCCTATAAAATAGGATTCATCAGGGGTATATATAGATATATTGTATATATGTTAGAGTAAGAAAAATAACTTATAAACAGAAAATTTACTATATAAAGTAATTATATAACCATTCAGTTTCATATGTGGATCATTAAATAGTAACAAACAGCAGAGAAGAAAATTCGGCATGTCTTGAATCTCTGATATGTGGTGCCTGCTTTTCCCCATAGGGATCTGAAAAATATCTGTTAAGATTATGGAGCGGACTGCTGAGTCTGATGCTGTCACTCTGACGTGTAGCTCAGTGAAAAGCCTACCGTACTTTTAAGACAAAGAAAAAAATTGAAACCATAATTTAAGGTCAGGTGTGTGTGTGGGGGGGAGGGGGCTTAAAAGATTTTATAACAATGCTTTTAATATAAAATAGTGGCCATGCGGTCGCTACCTAAAAGTGCTTGGGGTTAACATAAGCAGTTTGGGAGATGTACAAGATGGGAATATGCAGCACCCTGGATTTTCACTTTATTAGTGGGCCTTCCATACACATTTTTAAAGCTTATCTGAATATAATTTTTTTTTTACACAAATAAATAAAAGAGAGAAAGAAAAGGTGTTCCCTGGATGGCTGTGTCCAAAGAATTCCAAAGAGATGTGTTTATTTCTCTGTAAGGATAAATTAAAATAAGCTCTGTATTAATCATGTCTATTATTTGGTCCAGTTTATCTGCAAAAGTTTGTGCCTTGAAATCAAGTTGGTTGATAGTAATCACCTTAATCAGATACAGGACACAAACTACATACTGTGGTGATTTCAGGATTACTTACTTACATGAATTTCTTTGGCCCAAGATATTCATAAATAGGAGAGAAGGATCAGAGGGGTAGCCGTATTAGTCTGAATCTGTAAAAGCAGCAAAGAATCCTGTGGCACCTTATAGACTAACAGACGTTTTGGAGCTTTCATGAGTGAATACCCGCTTCGTCGGATGCATGTAGTGGAAATTTCCAGGGGCAGGTATATATATGCAAGCAAGAAGCAAGCTAGAGATAACGAGGTTAGTTCAGTCAGGGAGGATGAGGTCCTGTTCTAGCAGTTGAGGTGTGAAAACCAAGGGAGGAGAAACTGGTTTTGCAGTTGGCAAGCCATTCACAATCTTTGTTTAATCCTGAGCTGACGGTGTCAAATTTGCAGATGAACTGAAGCTCAGCAGTTTCTCTTTGAAGTCTGGTCCTGAAGTTTTTTTGCTGCAGGATGGCCACCTTAAGATCTGCTATTGTGTGGCCAGGGAGGTTGAAGTGTTCTCCTACAGGTTTTTGTATATTGCCATTCCTAATATCTGATTTGTGTCCATTTATCCTTTTCCGTAGAGACTGTCCAGTTTGGCTGATGTACATAGCAGAGGGGCATTGCTGGCAAATGATGGCATATATTACATTGGTGGATGTGCAGGTGAATGAACCGGTGATGGTGTGGTTGATCTGGTTAGGTCCTGTGATGGTGTCGCTGGTGTAGATATGTGGGCAGAGATGGCATGGAGGTTTGTTGCATGGATTGGTTCTTGAGCTAGACTTACTATGGTGCTGTGTGCAGTTACCGGTGAAAATATGCTTCAGGTTGGCAGGTTGTCTGTGGGCGAGGACTGGCCTGCCACCCAAGGCCTATGAAAGTGTGGGATCATTGTCCAGGATGGGTTGTAGATCCCTGATAATGCATTGGAGGAGTTTTTAGCTGGGGACTGTCTGTGATGGCCAGTGGAGTCCTGTTGGTTTCTTTCTTGTCTGTGATGGCCAGTGGAGTCCTGTTGGTTTCTTTCTTGGGTTTGTCTTGCATTAGGAGGGTTCTGGGTACATGTCTGGCTCTGTTGATCTGTTTCCTTATTTCCTCATGTGGGTATTTTAGTTTTGAGAATGCTCGGTGGAGATTTTGTAGGTGTTGGTCTCCGACTCAAAGAATACTTTCAGGAGAACACTGAACAGCGCACTGATACATAGTTACCCTCCCACCAACAGCACAAGAAGAAGAACTCCACATGGGCTCCTCCTGAGGGTCGAAATGACAGTCTGGACCTATACATTGAATGCTTCCACCGATGTGCACAGGCAGAAATTGTGGAAAAACAACATCGCTGGCCTCATAACCTAAGTCGTGCATAACGCAATGCCATCCACAGCCTCAGAAACCACCCTGACATTATAATCAAAGGAGCTGATAAAGGAGGTGCTGTTGTCATCATGAACAGGTCTGACTACCAAAAGGAGGCTGCCAGAAACTCTCCAATACCAAATTCAATAGGCCACTTCCCTCAGATCCCACTGAGGAATACACTAAGAAACTGCACCATCTACTCAGGACATTCCCTACACTAACACTGGAACAAATCAACATACCCTTAGAGCCCCGACCAGGGTTATTCTATCTACTACCTAAGATCCACAAACCTGGAAATCCTGGACGCCCCCATCATCTTGGGCATTGGCACTCTCACTGAAGAACTGTCTGGATATGTGGACTCTCTACACAGACCCTATGCCAGCTATCTCCGTGACACCACTGATTTCCTGAGGAAACTACAATGCATTGATGGCCTTCCAGAAAACACCATCCTAGCCACCATGGATGTAGAGGCTCTCTACACAAACATCCCACACACAGATAGAATACAAGCTGTCGGGAACAGTATCCCTGATGATGCCACAGCACAACTGGCTGCTGAGCTCTGTGCCTTTATCCTCACACACAACTATTTCAAATTTGATGACAATATATATCTCCAGATCAGTGGCACTGCTATGGGCAACCGCTTGGCCCCACAATATGCCAATATTTTTATGGCCGACCTGGAACAACGCTTCCTCAGCTCTCATCCACTCACACCCCTTCTCTACCTACGCTACATTGATGACATCTTCATCATCTGGACCCATGGAAAGGAGACTCTGGAAAAATTCCACCACGATTTCAACAACTTCCACCCCACCATCAACCTCAGCCTGGACCAATCTACACGGGAGGTCCACTTCCTAGACACCACGGTGCAAATAAGTGATGGTCACATTAACACCACCCTATACAGAAAACCTACCAACCGCTATGCCTACCTTCATGCCTCCAGCTTCCATCCCGAGCACACCATACGATCCATCGTCTACAGTCAAACACTGAGGTACAACCGCATCTGCTCTAACCTCTCAGACAGAGACCAACACCTACAAAATCTCCACCAAGCATTCTCAAAACTACAATACCCGCACGAGGAAATAAGGAAATAGATCAACAGAGCCAGACATGTACCCAGAAGCCTCCTACTGCAAGACAAACCCAAGAAAGAAACCAACAGGACTCCACTGGCCATCACAGACAGTCCCCAGCTAAAACCCCTCCAACGCATCGTCAGGGATCTACAACCCATCCTGGACAATGATCCCACACTTTCACAGGCCGTGGGTGGCAGGCCAGTCCTCGCCCACAGACAACCTGCCAACCTGAAGCATATTCTCACCTTTAACTGCACACTGCACAATAGTAAGTCTAGCTCAAGAACCAATCCTTGCAACAAACCTCCATGCCAACTCTGCCCACATATCTACACCAGCGACACCATCACAGGACCTAACCAGATCAACCACACCATCACCGGTTCATTCACCTGCACATCCACCAATGTAATATATGCCATCATTTGCCAGCAATGCCCCTCTGCTATGTACATCAGCCAAACTGGACAGTCTCTACGGAAAAGGATAAATGGACACAAATCAGATATTAGGAATGGCAATATACAAAAACCTGTAGGAGAACACTTCAACCTCCCTGGCCACACAATAGCAGATCTTAAGGTGGCCATCCTGCAGCAAAAAAACTTCAGGACCAGACTTCAAAGAGAAACTGCTGAGCTTCAGTTCATCTGCAAATTTGACACCGTCAGCTCAGGATTAAACAAAGATTGTGAATGGCTTGCCAACTGCAAAACCAGTTTCTCCTCCCTTGGTTTTCACACCTCAACTGCTAGAACAGGACCTCATCTTCCCTGATTGAACTAACCTCATTATCTCTAGCTTGCTTCTTGCTTGCCCATATATACCTGCCCCTGGAAATTTCCACTACATGCATCCGACGAAGCGGGTATTCACTCACGAAAGCTCCAAAACGTCTGTTAGTCTATAAGGTGCCACAGGATTCTTTGCTGCTTTTAGGAGAGAAGGGTTAAGCTCCTAACGTCATATTCAGGCACCTAAATAGGTGGGATGATTTTAAAAAGTGCTCGGCACACAGCGGCACCCAACAAGGTTACAAATGGGCCCATCTCTAAAGCATTGAGCCTGACACTCAGAGTATCCAAGTCAGTCCTCTCATTTAGGTGTATAAATACAGTTTTAGGAGCCTAACTTTGATCTCTTCTTTTTAAAATCTTGGCTTGGGTCTTTAGAATATTCATCCTATGTTCTGTATGCAGTAGCTGTGATGTCATCAATGTGTGTGCCTATCCCTTATTGAAGGTGACAGTGGTTTTCAATCTATGCTCAATTGTACCATTTGTCAGCAGAGTCTTTCCTACTGGTCCACAATTTGAAACATTTGAGAATCAAAGGGAGGACTAGAGTGTTGGGACAGAAGATGAAATAATATGTGGAATGGAAAAGTAGGAGAACCACTAACCTTTTTGATAGTCTTGTGCATGGCCTACTAGTAGGGGAGGCACATACTGTACATTCTGCCACGCTATCACAATGCCATTAAAATCAACAGACCCATCTTTGTGAACATGTTGTGGCCTGTGGCATGTATGGAGGCACAGTACTAAGGGGAGAATTAATAAAAGTTTTGCTAGAAATAAACAGTGTCATTCCAACTATTTCCACCTGCAACTTCACTTTCTGTTTCTTGGACCTTTTTTTGTCACAGTGCTCTATGGAACAGTTTTTGGCCACACAAGTCTCTCTTAAATTTCAGCTGTACACAACAATCTCAAACCTTTTTATGTCTCTTACTCACTACCTAATAAAGGATAAAGCCTGAATGTTAGAATGTATAGTGGATTTTCTTTGCCTTGCTGTCCCCCTACCTGTTGAGCAGCACCTGTTTGTCAGGAATAGATCAGCATCCATTGGGATCCAATCTCCTCTGCTAAACAGCTGTTTGCTTAATATTTTAATAAATAAATGTGAAAACTACTAGCAGAGCAATCTGCTTGGTGAATGGTGAGGCCAATCCATGTGCATGACTGCAGCATTTGGAATTGGAACTGTCATACTTAAGCCACATTACACACACTTGTGTCAGTATGCCCATGGCAGCAAGAATAGTAAAAGAAGAAATGTCTTTTCTTATTTCATTTTAACTAAATATAAATAACACTACAGGACTAGACAGAAGCCTAAAGCCCATGGAAATGCCTCTCTTCACCCAAGATATGAATAAGTCATTGGGCTGACAGAATGAAATCATGGTTGCTGGGGAAAGGGCTGTGTATGTATTCAGACAAGCTGATATGTTCAATGATGTTTTCTTAGATTTCATGCTAAGTTTTAAAAAATGATTGTTCTGGTCTGACCAGAAGTCATGATGTTATATTTATGGGAAGGGTCTTGTTTTATTTTTTACAAACTATCTTTTCTGGTAAACCCTATAATTTTCCAGGCATTTGTGCCTTCAGACATTTGGTCTGAAGATTCATCATTGTTCTGAAAAGAGAGATTAGTTACTTTCCTGAGAGCTAGTATAGACTTTAGGCTCTGCTAGGTCAATAAGCAAATGGTGTATTTACAGAAGCATCACATGAACTGGAAAGGATGAACAATGGCACGGATGTGGCAAGGAGTATTTATTTTTTAAGTGTACATCTTAATTATTTCAAAACAGTTGATACACATTCTACACCTAGAATAATTAAGTCTGTCATTTTAGAAGGGAAAAACCACAAAACAGGCTGCATACTTGTAAAGACATACAGTCTTTTCAGATGCTGAAGGCACAGAGCCAATGCACAGAAGCCATGCATGCAGTTTTTATTGTCTCACACTCATTCATATATTGATCTCCAGTATAAAAGGTCATTCTCTACCTTGATGGTTTTGCCTGTCTGTTGCACTTAAGTGACCAACTGAATTGCAGAACCTTGGCATGCCATTCCATCAGAGATGATGCCACCTGTTAATATCTTATTTTTCCTCTGCCTTCTGTTCCCCAAACAGTAGACCTCTTTTTGAGTTTCCTTTGTAAATTTTTACCTCGAAAGTATTGGGGTAAAATTTTCAAAAGCACTTAAGTGACTTCAGAGCCTGTCTCATTTTCAAAAGTGACTTAGACGCGTAGGACCAGATTTTTAAAGGTACTGCCTTTCAATGAGACTTAAGCTCTTAAGTGTCTGAGTCGCTTTTCAAACTGTGACTAAGTCACTTAGGTGCTTTTGAAACTGTTACCCCGTAGTACCTAAGTATTTGCACCTTGTGTCCCAGGCCGTATTTGCTCTTCAGCAAGTCCCATTACTTTGTTGACAGTGAATCATGGAAATTTCTGATTTAAGGTTTGGCCCACAGTTGCGGGGAACATTCCATCAATGATAAATTAATAGGTCTCCATTAAACTCATTGCTATCTCAACCAGATCTTTAAGAATCTGAGAAGAACAACTCTGCAAAGGACGCACCAAACCTCCTCTCTAAGAGGTTATTCCAGTACTGGACCTTGCTGTATTTAACCTTCTTCATTCTGTAAACCGAGGAGAAAGATGGTTATCATGCATACAGAGCCAGAGGGTCAGCTGCCAGGGAAATGAAACAAGGCCTAGTAGGCTTTACAGTCCCAGATCCAAAACTCTGGAATGTCTAAAGCCTGTAAAGTTTCAGCCTGAACACCTGTTCCTTTTGAAGCCAGTGGCAAAAATTCCTTTGACTTCAATGGCAATAAGATTTTACCCTCAATGGCTGGAGCCTAATAGGCTCATACTAACCTCTTCACAATCATGTACTCTTCCAAGTGTCAGTCAACTCTGAGGTGAGTTCAGATGACAAAAATGGATAAATAAACTTGGTGGAGTTTCAAGCCTGCATTAATGTCTGTCTAACATTTGCAAGCAACTTTGCATTGGATTGCTACTCAATGGCCAGGAAATGTATGGAAACCAGAAAAAGAATTTGACCCCCCATGGGCCTTTTTCTTATGTTTCGGTGAAGTGCATGAGGCATTAACAGCAAGGAAAATTCTGCAGCTGCTGGATGACATATAGGACCAGTGATGTTACATGAGCTTAGGTTTTAAAAAATAATTAATGTGATGGTGAAGGAAACCTGTGGGAGAGAGGTTGGCTCACATTTGTCAGTGATCTTATGTGGGCATGACTGGAATCTAGTATTTGTACTATGCACAACTGGAACTGAACATTTGCCTGTATAATTAGGAACAAATCTGGATATTAGTGTCTAGTGCAATACCATAACATATAGGGTACATGAGACAGGTCCACACTTGGTGTAAACCAGTATGGCTCCATTTAAATCAGTGGAGGTATGCCAGTTTACACCAGATGAGAAACTGGCCATATGGGTTGTAGTTCATACATAGTTTTGTCCCTGTAAAGGATCTCCGGGATTTATAGTTTATATTTTGCTTTAATAGTCTTTGAAATTTCCACTATATTTCAACTGTCCCTTTCAAGCTTTCTTTAGCAGTGCTTCAGTATTCATACATTCTTTTCACAGGAGACTTTGAGTGCAATGTGGAGTTGTAAATGTAGATTGAAGAAGCTGGCATTCAAAAACCTAGCTGATGAGCCATTGGATCAGAGTCAATAAATCACAGGCTGAAGTTCAGGCAGCATTGAAATAATAATAATAATATATTTTCTATAGAGGGAAAATGTACATTACAGTACAGTAACTGCCATAGTTAAGGTTTCACAGTGCTTTCCCTTCTAACCCCCATTTCACCTGCTCACAACTTTCTGAAACATTCATCTTTTGGGCTTTAATATCTTCCAGGCTTCATCTCTGATTAAATATGAATTTTATTTTATATGTGTACTAAACATGGGTCTACATTTTTGAGACCAAGGAAAATGGAAAGGGAATGAAAACCATTAACTATACATTAATTCTCACATTTTTTAACAGTTCTAGCACCATGTCAGCTGGGGACAGAGAGTTGACAGTGGCCATGGAGAAGTGCCTTTGGGTTAAAACTGGTTTTGACTTGGTTTGCCAGAGGCTACACTGCAGATGCTTACCCTGGGAGCAACTAAATTAGAAGGGGCAGGGAGCAGGCAGAGCCATGGTTCTGATCCCCCCATTGTGCTGTCCAGTGGAGCTGGTTAGTCACATAAAAGGAGTAGGCAGAATCCCATAAAAGGGTGTAACAAATTACTGTTCCATCTTTTCCCCAGACAACAGGGTATCCCAAGAAGGATCTGGAGATACTACTAGTCCTCCCACAGGAGGATGTTGGTAGGCAAGCTTCGAAAGTTTATAGGAGAGCAATTTGCCTCCTCTGATGTTTCTGAGGTCCAGAGAGACAAGCTAGGAGTGGCCGCTTTCTTCCTTCACTGGTTGAGTAATAAGGCAGATAGTTTGATGGAGAATGTTTTCACTGTCAGTTTTCCATAGAAGGTTTCTTCTAAACTGATCAGCAGTGAAACAGTTAACAATGTTACCAGTATAGCTGTCATCCTTAGGTTTCAGAGTTAAAGACCTCAATGAGATAAATGTGATAATTCACATCTCTTAGAGCTATTATTTTCTAGCTGGCCACACACTCCAAAGACAATACTTAATTGGTTTAAAGTTGATATACCATTTCATAATTGATATATCTTTTCACAACCACTAAGGCTACCTAAGAAGTTGGGGAGAAGGTTAATTGAAATCTTACATCTTGGAGCATCCAGCTGATGGAAAAATAAAATTCCAAGAAGAGACAGTTTTAAACACTTATAACTTCCCCAGTAATCAGTATGTTCATTTGAAAAGTCTCAGAAAATCCATTGTGTGTGGAAAGAGCAAGTGCCAGAAGTTTGGGGAGGATGCACTATATAAATTGTAATCCTTTCTGGAAGTGCTAATCTCAATGTAACCATCACGATGGAGCCAGTATGGCTGCTACATCATAAAAGTATCTAGGTTTCATTTACTCTGCTTCTAAAATTTAATTTACTATAATATCCTCACAAACTCTATAGTTAATAACCTGAAAAGATCAGTCTTTCCTGAAACCCTTGCTGGCTGGAGGACCACAATGGAGAAAACCCTCTTGGATGAGCTAGTATCTGCATATGCTTCTCCCTTGCATATTTGTCTTGATGATCTGTTCTAACCAAGTTTATAGCTCAGCTTCTATGTTGGATGGTGGTGGGCACCCAGGAGACAGTTATAGTTCCCTGATTCTCTACCCAGTTCTGCACCAGCTCCTGCCTCATCATTGTTTAGAGCAGACTGAGGCTCCCCAAGCAACTGTATTCCTACTGGTGATTGAACTACAACTAAGACTTCTCCCCATCTCCTTCCATCCTCAATACAGCCCTTATTGCAAGGGCCGGGATGCCAAATGCTGTGTGAGGAGGCTCTGCACCACCCAAGCACTACTCCATGCTAGGTGAATCATTAGCAGAGGAGTTACTGATATTCTCATCCCCTTTGCAAAGCAAAGCAAACAGGCGGAGAAAAGAATGTGGTTTGCATGTTTTACTGACATCCACGGTGTTTATCTGAACATCAACGTTCCAGAAAACTAGCGGGATGTTGGTGATGGAAACAACTACCATAGAAACACTTTATCTGTGTCTTCGTAAGAATTTACAGCACCCTCTAGTTTGCTGTATCACTCAGACATGCATGATTCAGAGCCTATTCAGGGAGATCTTGAATACTCTCAGTTCCTAATTATTTTAACGGGAGATGAGGATGCTCAGGACATTACAGGGCTAGGCCCTTCAGGCAGCAGATCTCTGTTTCCAAGGAGCTTCAAAGCTTTCCTAATCACGAAAGCCCTCCATTCCTGTTCCATTTAAAGTCAATGGGAATTTTGCTATTGGTGTCAATAAATGTAGGATCAAGCCCTTTTTTCCAACTGCATTGCTAATAATCTTTCAAAACGCACTTAACACTTTCCTCACAGCAGTGTTTTGGTAAGCTAATATTTCCACAATGCAGTCCACAAGATATCATAGAGCTGTCTCTCATGAGTATACCCTGCACCTACTGTGTATTGTATGTGAGGAAACAACCTGGTGAGTCCTTCACTATATATAACCAGTAATTAACATCTGCAGAAGTCTCTATTATGTGCCCACTTATACGTTCATACCGTCACCTACTGAACACAGTTAAAGTGTTTCCACAGTAGATGTTTCCACCACCAGACTGATATTTCACCAGCCCTGGTCTAAACTGCAAGCCAATGTATAAACCAGAGATGGGCCTGAACCAAAATCTAAGCTTTTAACGTCATTAAAAAAACTTTCGGGACAGTAAAACATTTAAGATACAGACGCAAATTTCATAATTTGCAGTATTAAATACACTTTTTTGTTACTTGTATGTGCCCTAGCCAAATATTCCAGGGACTTCTCCCCTGCCCCCAAATTCATAGTGATCTATCAAAAAAAACCCTTTAATTTTAACAGTTTATTATAAATATTTTCCATACTTCTGTATGTATTCTTCTCTCTCCACATCTTTCACTTGATAGAGAGCAAAGATACGCTGAAGAATTTCATGGGGCAACGGATAAGGTTCGGTGCCTCCTTATATCATAATGCAATTTAAAATGATTCACTGAGTGCTAACTGCATGCCTCTCCAAAAGATTATTCAATTACTTTTTGTCATGAGCTGAAAGCTTTTGGAGGAGTGTAAGAAATGTGTGTATATTTGCATTTCAGAGGAGCGGGTCTTTTTAATATCAACTGGTATCTATTTCAGTTGTCACGTTAATTCTATTCAGAGTGGTAGCTGTGTTAGTCTGTGTCAGCAAAAAGAATCAGGAGTACTTGTGCACCTTAGAGACTAACACATTTATTTGAGCAGAAGGTTTTGTGGGTTTGGAGGGGAGGGCAACAAAGGTGTGACAAGATTATGGCGATCAACAGATGGCTTAGGCAGTGGTGCTATAAGGAGGGCTTTGGGATGTACGGCCATTGGGAAGCATTTATGGACATTTATGGACAGAAGACTGTTCTCTCGGGATGGACTTCACCTGAGTAAGGAGGGAAATAGACTTCTAGGATGGAGGCTCGCCCAACTGATTAAGAGAGCTTTTAAACTAGGAATTTGGGGGAGATGGTTGGGAGATGTCCAGGAGATCTCCACGCCGGAATTTAACCTTGAGAGGGAAGAAGAAAAAGTAAGAGGAGATACAGCCGTGGACAGAAGAATTGACATAAGGAGGAAGGGTAGTGTAGATACCAGACTAACAGATGATGCTGGTGGTAGAATATCTGTGCCTAACAGGGTAAAGAATGTCAGTGAAGCCAAACGGCAAAAATTAAGATGTCTGTATGCTAATGCAAGGAGCCTAGGGAACAAAATGGAGGAACTAGAGCTACTGGTGCAGGAAGTGAAACCGGATATTATAGGGATAACAGAAACATGGTGGAATAGTAGTCGTGACTGGAGTACAGGTATTGAAGGCTATGTGCTGTTTAGGAAAGACAGAAATAAAGGCAAAGGTGGTGGAGTAGCATTGTACATCAATGATGACGTTAAAGAAATAAGAAGTGATGGAATGGACAAGACAGAGTCTGTCTGGGCAAAAATCACACTACCCTTGAGGTAGTGCTTGGGGTGTCCTACTGACTGCCGGGATCTGATTTGGATATGGATAGAGACCTCTTTAATGTTTTAATGAAGTAAACACTAATGGGAATTGTGTGATCATGGGAGACTTTAACTTCCCAGATATAGACTGGAGGACAAGTGCTAGCAAGAATAATAGGGCTCAGATTTTTCTGGATGTGATAGCTGATGGATTTCTTCACCAAGTAGTTGAAGAACCCACAAGAGGGGATACCATTTTAGATTTGGTTTTGGTGAGTAGTGAGGACCTCATAGAAGAAATGGTTGTAGGGGACAACCTTGGTTCGAGTGATCATAAGCTAATTCAGTTCAAACTAGATGGAAGGATAAACAAAAATAGATCTGGGACTAGGGTTTTTGATTTCTCAAGGGCTAACTTTAAAGAATTAAGGAAATTAGTTAGGGAAGTGGATTGGACTGAAGAACTTGTGGATCTAAATGCAGAGGAGGCCTGGAATTACTTTAAGTCGCAGCTGCAGAAACTATCAGAAGCCTGCATCCCAAGAAAGGGGGAAAAAACCATAGGCAGGAGTTATAGACCAAGCTGGATGAGCAAGCATCTCAGAGAGGTGATTAAGAAAAAGCAGAAAGCCTACAAGGAGTGGAAGAAGGGTGGGATTAGCAAGGAAAGCTACCTTAGTGAGGTCCGAACATGTAGGGATAAAGTGAGAGAGGCTAAAAGCCATGTAGAGTTGGACCTTGCAAAGGGAATTAAAACCAATAGTAAAAGGTTCTATAGCCATATAAATAAGAAGAAAACAAAGAAAGAAGAAGTGGGACCGCTAAACACTGAGGATGGAATGGAGGTTAAGGATAACCTAGGCATGGCCCAATATCTAAATAAGTACTTTTCCTCAGTCTTTAATAAGGCTAATGAGAAGCTTAGGGATAATGACAGGATGACAAACAGGAATGAGGATATGGAGGTGGATATTACCACATCTGAGGTGGAAGCCAAACTTGAACAGCTTAATGGGACAAAATTGGAGGGCCCAGATAATCTTCATCCAAGAATATTAAAGGAACTGGCGCATGAAATTGCAAGCCCATTAGCAAGAATTTTTAATGAATCGGTAAACTCAGGGGTTGTACCGTATGACTGGAGAGTTGCTAACATAGTTCCTATTCTTAAGAAAGGGAGAAAGAGTGATCTGAGTAACTATAGGCCTAATAGTTTGACATCTGTAGTATGTAAGGTCTTGGAAAAAATTTTGAAGGAGAAAGTAGTTAAGGACATTGAGGTCAATGGTAATTGGGACAAGTTACAACATGGTTTCACTAAAGGTAGATCATGCCAAACCAACCTGATCTCCTTCTTTGAGAAGGTGACAGATTATTTAGACAAAGGAAATGCAGTAGATCTAATTTACCTCGATTTCAGTAAGGCATTTGACACGGTTCCACATGGGGAATTATTAGTTAAATTGAAAAAGATGGGAATCAATATGAAAATTGAAAGGTGGATAAGGAACTGGTTAAAGGGGAGACTCCAACGGGTCGTACTGAAGGGTGAACTGTAAGGCTGGAAGGAGGTTACTAGTGGAGTTCCTCAAGGATCAGTTTTGGGACCAGTCTTATTTAACCTTTTTATTACTGACCTTGGCACAAAAAGCGGGAATGTGTTAATAGTTTGCTGATGACACAAAGCTGGGGGGTATTGCTAACACAGAGAAGGACCGGGATATCATACAGGAAGATCTGGATGATCTTGTAAACTGGAGTAATAGTAATAGGATGAAATTTAATAGTGAAAAGTGCAAGGTCATGCACTTAGGGATTAATAATAAGAATTTTAGATATACATTGGGGACACATCAGTTGGAAGCAACAGAGGAGGAGAAGGACCTTGGAGTATTGGTTGATCACAGGATGACTATGAGCCGCCAATGTGATATGGCCGTTAAAAAAGCTAATGCAGTTTTAGGATGCATCAGGCGAGGTATTTCCAGCAAAGATAAGGAGGTGTTAGTACCGTTATATAAGGCACTGGTGAGACCTCATCTGGAATACTGTGTGCAGTTCTGGTCTCCCATGTTTAAGAAGGATGAATTCAAACTGGAACAGGTTCAGAGACGGGCTACTAGGATGATCCGAGGAATGGAAAACCTGCCTTATGAAAGGAGACTCAAAGAGCTTGGCTTGTTTAGCCTGGCCAAAAGAAGGCTGAGGGGGGATATGCTTGCTCTTTATAATATATCAGAGGGATTAATATATTAGGGAGGGAGAGGAATTATTTAAGCTTAGTACCAATGTAGACACAAGAACAAATGGGTATAAACTGGACACTAGGAAGTTTAGACTTAGAAATTAGACGAAGGTTTCTAACCATTAGAGGAGTGAAGTTCTGGAACAGCCTTCCAAGGGGAGTAGTGGAGGCAAAAGACATATCTGGCTTTAAGACTAAGCTTGATAAGTTTATGGAAGGGATGGTATGATGGGATAGCTTAGTTTTGGCAATTGATCTTTGATTTATCAGCAGATAAGTATGCCCAGTGGTTGGTGATGGGATGTTGGATGGGATGGGATCTGAGTTACTGCAGAGAATTCTTTCCTGAGTGCTGGCTGGTGAGTCTTGGTTTAGCTGATCGCCATATTTGGGGTCGGGAAGGAATTTTCCTCCAGGGCAGATTGGCAGAGGCCCTGGAGGTTTTCCCCTTCCTCTGCAGCGTGGGGCATGGGTCACTTGCTGGTGGATTCTCTGCAGCTTGAGGTCTTCAAACCACAATTTGAAGACTTCAGTAACTCGGACATAGGTTAGGGGTTTATTATAGAAGGGATGGGTAGGGTTCTGTGGCCTGCTTTGTGCAGGAGGTCAGACTAGATGATCATATTGGTCCCTTCTGACCCTAAAGTCTATGAGTCTATGAGTAAAATACAGTAGGAAGATATATATACACAGAGAACATGAAAAAATGGATGTTGCCATACCAACTCTAATGAGACTAATCAATTAAGGTTGGCTATTATCAGCAGGAGAGAAAAAACATTTGTAGTGATAATTAGGATGGCCCATTTCAAACAGTTGACAAGAAGGTGTGAGTAACAGTAGGGGAAAAATTAGCATGGGTAAATAGTTCTACTTTCTGTAATGACCCATCCACTCCTAGTCTTTATTCAAGCTTAATTTAATGGTGTCCAGTTTGCAAATTAAATCCAGTTCTGCAGTTTCTTGTTGGAGTCTGTTTTTGAAGATTTTTGTTGGAGAATTGCAACTTTTAGGTCTGTAATTGAGTGACCAGGGAGGTTGACGTGTTCTACGACTGTTTTTTGAATGTTATAATTCTTGATGTCTGATTTGTATCCATTTATTCTTTTGGGTAGAGGCTATCTGGTTTGGCCAATGTACATGGCAGAGGGGCATTGCTGGCACATGATGGCATATATAACCTTGGTAGATGTGCAGGTGAACAAGCCTCTACTGGTGTGGCTGATGTGATTAGGTCCTATGATGGTGTCCCTTGATTAGATATGTGGACAGAGATGGCAATGGGCTTTGTTGCAAGGATAGGTTCCTGGGTTAGAGCTTTTGTTGTGTGGTGTGTGGTTGCTGGTGAGTATTTGCTTCAGGTTGGGGGCTGTCTGTAAGTGAGGCCTGGCCTGTCTCCCAAGGTCTGTGAGCATGAGGGAGCGTTCTTCGGGATAGGTTATAGATCCTTGATGATGTGCTGGAGACGTTTTAGTTGGGGGGCTGAAGGTGACAGCTAGTGGCCTGTCCTGGAGTAGGTGACTTCTGGATACCCTTCTGTCAATCTGTTTCTTCCCTTCAACAGGTGGGTATTGTAGTTTTAAGAACGCTTGATAGAGATCTTGTAGGTGTTTGTCTCTGTCTGAGGGATTGGAGCAAATATGGTTGTATCTTAGAGCGTGGCTGTAGACAATGCTAGTACAGTACTAATAAGCTATGGTCACATTAACACCACCCTATATTGGAAACCTACTGATCACTATACTTACCTACATGCCTCCAACTTTCATCCAGACCACATCACATGATCCATTCTCTACAGCCAAGCTCTAAGATACAACTGCATTTGCTCCAGTCCCCAAAAGAATAGCATGGCTATTGATTTAGATTCTCCAGATTGATTGTATCCCTAATGTAAATGAAATATTTGAAGGCTGTCAGAGTAGTTTACGTAAATGATTATTTTCACTGTTTGTTCAGAAACTAAAGAAGTTTTGACTTAAAAAATAAATAAAATTGGGCCAAATGTTGCTGTGCTTGAAATCAATAGGTCAGAGGTCGGCAACCTTTCAGAAGTGGTGTGCCGAGTCTTCATTTATTCACTCTAATTTAAGGTTTCACGTACCAGTCATACATTTTAACATTTTTAGAAGGTCTCTTTCTATAAGTCTATAATATATAACTAAACTATTGTTGTATATAAAGTAAATAAGGTTTTTAAAATGTTTAAGAAGATTCATTTAAAACTAAATTAAAATGCAGAGCCCCCCGGACCGGTGACCAGGACCCGGGCAGTGTGAGTGCCACTGAAAATCAGCTCGCGTGCCGCCTTCGGCACCCGTGCCATAGGTTGCCTACCCCTGCAATAGGTGTTTGGTCTAAAAGCCTGATCCTGCAAGATGCTGAATGTGGAGGGGAGATTCTGAGCACTTTGCAGAAGGCACTCCTGCAAGCCAGATTTTTCGCCACGTAGGTGCCTAACTCTCATTGCTTTCAATACTAGGCACTTTTGAAAATCCCACTAGGTGTCTGTCTGCATCTTTAGGTGCATAAATACCTTTGAAAATCTGTCCCTCAATGAGTCATAGGATCAGACCTTTTAGGAAGGACTGGGTAAATGTTTTGGCCCCTGTCAGGTCCACTGAGAGCGAGTTCAGGCCCTGGTGAAAAATAATTTTGGGCTCCCCAGCAAGGGCAGATCAGCTAAACAGGGCTGACGAAGTCGGGGAAGCCGCCCCCCCGTCCCTTCCGAACCACTGGGGCCTGGTAATTTGTACCGGCTTTCCCCCCCTCTTGTTGGCCCTGCCCCCGGCACTGGTTTTCAGGTTCCCATGTAATTCCACTAATCTTTTACTGTTGCTAGGAAAAGTTTTGGGTCAAACCTCAACAGTATTTTTCCTATTTTACTGCTTGATTTTGAATAGCATCTTTCAGGCTTCCAAAACACTTTGCAGAATTAAAAGCTTTGTGTGACTGCAATATAAAAACATGATTCAAAATGTTTTGGCTAAAAAAGGAAGCCTTCTGCTTTCTGTACAGCTGAGGCCAAACAATTTCAAC
Source organism: Gopherus flavomarginatus (assembly GCF_025201925.1). Taxonomy (NCBI): domain Eukaryota; kingdom Metazoa; phylum Chordata; order Testudines; family Testudinidae; genus Gopherus; species Gopherus flavomarginatus. The sequence continues at coordinate 71,446,191 of NC_066618.1, read as the reverse complement.
TCTTGGCTTTTTAATTACTGTCAAAACCAGAGCATACTGCATTTCTCAGCAAATAAATATTGCCACATTAGTATATGCACAGTTGCTCTGTTTGTCATATCTGTAATCTGGGCACTCTGAATGTGTGAGCAATTAAACCTGAGAACGTCATACTGAAGCTCATGCCATAGATGACTGGGAAGCTAAGTGTCCTAGATTTGCAGAAATATTTGATGTGACTTGGTTTCATGAGCAGTTAAACATCCATGCTAAAAAAAAAAATCCACTATTTTGTGTGTGTAATGTGGATGGGATTTTATTTATTTGTTTTATTATTTATTCATTTGTATTACAATGGTGCTAAAAGACCCCAACTGGGCTCAAAGTCCCATTGTGCTAGGTGGTGTACACATATAATCAGAGCCAGTCCCTGCCACAGAGATTACAATATAAATAGACAAGACAAAGGTTGGGAGGGGAAACCAGCACCACCAAGAGGTAAAGTGACATGTCCAAGGGAACACAGCAGATCAATGGCAGAGGTGGGAATAAAACTTGGCTACTGATCCACAGTCCAGTGACCTATCCGTTGGACCACACTGCCTCTTTAGTTAACCAAGATAAATTCTGAATGTGGAATCTTAGTGCTATGATAGGCCACAGTAAATGATTTTTACACACAGGATGAACACAGAAGCTTATTGGGAGGTGAGATAAAGTAGTGGCTCCACACATATGCATAGTCTGCAGAGTTTGCTGACCCCAGACCATGTCCTGCCCTCTTATCATAACCCTAGGGAGCATGCCTCACTGCAGTCATTGGCCTTTAAAGGTCCTCCTATGCAGCAAAAGCATAGTGTTTTGGTACTTTATCAGCCTTCTGCAGCTACTAGGATTCCTCGCTCAATTAGGAGAAGTCCTGTATTTCCTTGTGCAGTACATAGCTATTCCCTGTATGTGCAGAGAGGTTACCTTACACAGCATCTTTCTTTTATAAAAGCTAAGGAAGGAGAATATAATGACTATGTTTTATTTAAAAGTTCAGGTTCAGATCTCAGCTTGTCCAAATCACTGTAGCTGCATTTTTAGCAGATCTATATCAATTGGCAGCATCAGAGGATCTGGCACATAGGTCAGTTTGGTTATTATCACTTCATAATTTTTATCCTCAAACTGTGTCCAGAGAAATGATCCCTATTACAAACCTGGGCATTCCACAGTACATATTTGTTGGCTTCCAGGAGACCTTGGTAATACATGTTTCAGCTACATTGCTGTTTGAATTCTTTATTATTTTTAAGTGACGGTAGTAAGCAAATGCAGCTGCACCAAGACACGGCAGCATTATAGGGTCCTGCAAGAAGACTCCTGATCTTCCTTGTGTGTGTGTGTGTGGGTGGGTGTGAAAGGACACGCCCTCCCACTGGCCTGGAAGAGGCTAACAAGCTCTTCTGGGCCTGGCCTGTGCTAAGGAGACATGACTACATGGCATGTTAAGCCTGAAAGAGGAGGGGCTTAAAAGGAGGCAGTTTACCATAGGAAGAGAGTGGTGACCAGGAAGAAGGCTACTCTGTGCAAAGGTTGCTAGTGATAGAGGCAGACTAGTTGAGGAGGAGACAGCCAACTTCCATTGCTTCTGGAATTGTCCTGGCTGATAGCCAGGCAACATGCCCCAGGAAGAGGGATAAGCAGTAGACCAATGTTTCTCAGACTGGCGTCTCCGCTTGTGTAGGGAAAGCCCCTGGTGGGCTGGTTTGTTTACCTGCCCTGTCCACAGGTCCAGCCAATCATGGCTCCCACTGGCCGCGGTTCACTGCTCCAGGCCAATGGGAGCTGCTGGAAGCGGTGCAGGCCAAGGGACTTACTGGCTGCCGCTTCCAGCAGCCCCCATTGGCCTGCAGCAGCGAACTGCAGCCACTGGGAGCTGAGATTGGCCGGTCCTGCGGAGTAAACAAACCGGCCCACCAGGGGCTTTCCTTACACAAGCGGTGACCCCAGTTTGAAAAACACTGACGTAGATCCTGTGAAGGGGCAACAAAGTTTGACTGAGCCTACAAAGCTCTATCCAGGGGCTGGCTGAGAGGCTGACCACTGTTCCAGTCACATGCTCCTCTCCTGCAAGGGTAAAAGGGGGAAGAGGAACCATTTCCCTTCCAGGGTGTGTTCCCCACTCACCCCTCCCCCCAAGATCTCTCCCAAGTGTAGCCACTGGGGAAGTAGAGAGGATAAATGGTGAACAGTAGGACCTGGGGAGGGGAAGTCTAGGGAGTCCTGCCCCCTACTATAGTAAGGTGGTGGGTAGGGGAAGTGTTTGGTTGTTGTGGGTTTTTTTTTAATGGCTGCTTTGAGATCCTGAACTTCCAAACCTATACATGGCATATATTTTAATATGGTCCATTTTTACTGTATTTTAGTCTCAATTTCCTACTCCTAATGCTTTATATTAGTGAATTTATCACATGGCAAATGACTGATTGCAAATATATTAATTCACTAAATAGTCTGGTATAGCCAGAGGCCAGGCTCTCTTTGGCTCCTGTATGGATGTCTTGCTGTTCCTGGAGTATTAGCCCTGTCTCAAAAGAACAGGGATAGATAGGTGGTGTAACCATGCACTCTACCCTCCCTGCCCCCAACAAACTGCAGCCAAAAAATCTGACTAATGTAAGTAGGGGTAGCTGTACCCGCTGAGGTTCATGCCTCTAGCATGCTCCTTTTGAGGGCTCCAGAGCATTTGATGATCTGGCTGTAAAGCTAAAGCAGTGGATGAAGAGCTGGAGCTCCTGAAGGGTGCTCCTCTGCTGACAGCAGTCAATAAGGCATTAATCAGATGGCTCTAAGGTTACCAGTCAGAGTTATGGGTACTGTGCAGTTACCAGGGGTGGGGGATGGTGGCTTATGCCAACTAAATTATGGATCTTGGGGAACTCTATAATGTTTCATACTAGGGAACCAAGATGCAGGTTGGTGTCCAGGTGGTAGATTTAGTGAAATTAACTGTCATGAATCTGCTGAGCAGGCATGGGTGATTAGACGGGGATCATGATAAATCTGCTAAGCGTGAATCCACTGGTGCTCTTCTCCCAGTAATGAAGATGGATAGGGGTTACCAGGGGGGAAAGTTCTGGAGGCAGGTGGCATTTGGTGGATCAAGAGAGTATCCAGTGCCCTGGCAGGAGTGTGGTAGTTAGCAGGGTGCTTCTTGGGACTCTCCTAATGCTATAACATCAGGGCCTAGAAGAAAAAGTAAATAGAGGTGCTCCTAAGTAGTGGTACACAGCACATAGTACCAAGGGCTACTTGAAGACAAAGGTTGCAAGGACCACAGCATGCAAGCTGTAGAATTGGTTCCCTACATTGTTTAGATGGGAGCACTCAGGAACAAAAAAATTAAGACTCAGATTCTCTGATGCATTTAAGCACATAACTCCCATTGATTTCAAACTTTTAAGGATCTAGACCTAAGTCCATAGTAGAGAAGACTTGAACCCAGGTCTCCTAAATCCTAGGCTGGGGCCCTAATCACGGTACCATGCCATCCTCCATCTCAGACTGAGGAGGTGACACATTGTTTACTCCCTTGCACCTGGCTTAAACATGCTAGCGCTTCATGTTCTTTGCTCCAAAAACAAAGCTGAAGTCAAGCTTGAGACTGACCGTCCTTTCAGATGATGTCATGGTATCTTCTCACATTGAGGACATTAATGGGCAATTCGATTATTAGAAATAGTTGTGATGACCAGAAGAACCACATGATAAATTGCTTGCTGGGTACAAAGCTTGCAGAGCTCTGAGACATCTAGACAAGCTTATGTGCAGTGCCAGGGAGGAGCTGGTGGTCATGGTACATGTAGATAACACTGATTTAGGGAAAGATAGGAGAGATGTCCTGGAGGCCAAATTTAGGCTAGCAAATTAAAGTCTAGGACCTCAATAGTAGAATTCTCTGAAACATGTCCAGTTCCACACACAGCACCAGAAAGACAGGCACAAGTACCTCGGGAATCAATACAGTATGTGGATGAGATCATGATGTAGGAAGGAGGAGGTTTTAAGAATAGGGGAACCCTTTGAGAAAGAAGGATCCCATACAAAACGGAACCAGACTGCTGGCATATGAAATTTAAAAAGTTATAGAGGATTTTTTTTAAAGTAGGAGCTGGGGTGGGGAAGCGAGGAGGTGTTGAGGAGCACATGCTTTCATTGGAAACATCCCTTAGGGATGAATTTAATGAAGAGGGAGCTCTATATCCTAGTGAAAAGGATAGGGAAGAAGTTGGAGAAGTTACAGGTAGGAGGTAGTGAGGAACAGTCAAATGTAAGAGTCCCATTAAAATATAGCTCATGAAGGCAAGCAACTGAATATTGACAAAATGTATGAGTGTTTGTTTATAAATACCAGAATTCCAAATACTAAGATGGGTGAACTAGAATGGTGGTTGTTAAATGAGGATATTGCTGTAATAGGCATCATGGAAACTTGGTGGAATGAAAGTAACCATTGGGATGTGGTGATACTAGGGTACAAAATATACAGGAATGACAGAAGGTTGCACTGGTGGGGGAATAGTATTATATGTGAAAGAAAGCATAGAATCAAATACAGTCAAAATCCTAAATGAATCAAACTCTACCACAGAAGGTAGAGCCCTAGCCTACTAATTGTCTGTTTCCTGTGTGACATAGCGAGGCAGAGTGACCTCCTTCTGAGCCTGACTTGGAGAGATGATCACAAAATCACTACAGGATTAAAAAAGACTTAGATAAATTCATGGAGAATACTTCAACCAATGGCTGTTAGCCCAGATGGTCAAGGACACAACCCCATGCTCTAGTTGCCCCTAAACCTCCAAATGCCAGAATTTGGGGCTGGATGACGGGATGAGTCACTTGCAATTGCCCTGGTTTTGTCCATTCCTTCTGAAGTACATGGCACTTGCCGCTGTCAGGATATTGTGTTAGATGGACCATTGCTCTGACCCAGTATGGCTGTTCTTAAATTGGAAACAGAAATTTTCATCATTTCTCTTCCAGTCTAGCACTGGGAACTATCTATGTATATACAAATATAACCCACTCCCTTGTTTAAGGTTGTATACATTACATAAGCAAGAAGTGACAGGTTGAATCAGAATAAGATTCATATAGCTGGGCATGCTTGTCGTGGCATTACTTGGAGGGAGGGCAGTTGTTAATAAACAGATATATTTTATTGATATATATAATGACTGTGATTTTTGTTCTAGACTTTATTTTACTTTGTGGTGGGGCTGGATAGACCTCCTAGTCCACGCAGCACTCTGTACACAAATATGCTACAAAAGAAAAGTATGTAATGTAGAACAGTGTATATCTGAGACTATAGTTAGTCTGCCACTAATGTAGCCATTAAGTTTTCATGTTAGATTTATTGTGCTGTCATGACAGCACTTTTCTTTTCAGATGTATCAAGCCACTACTCCAGTTCATGTTTGTTGACATCTCATTCATTTAAGGAAGGCAAGTGATTACAAATTACCAAGGAAACTAATAAGCAGTATGCAATAAATGGGCTCCAAAATTCTACTTGGAAGATAACAACAATGACTTTCTTTAATTTCAATTAAATTACATCTACTTCTCATGTTGATAACAAACAAACCGTGTGACATTATAGAAGGGAATTCACATAACTATATTCATTTAGCAAATGGAAATGAACATTGTTTTGTGCATTATACAGCTGGAAAATGTATACAGACACTTTGTTGAATGACTTGTATATTATAATTTTACATGAAGAGGGCTATATATTACATGAATTTCTGTTCCATACTGTAAGGCTCTAGGACTGTGTACCAAAGCATCTGTAGAAGTTTTAAAACTGAGACACAATTGGTTTTCTGACCCTGAGTGGTGTACACCAGCATTATACAATAATTACAATATATAGTTGCTTGAAACATGGGCTTTCCAGTCTACTTGAATCCCACATTTTGAAATCTCCTTCCATTCTAATTTAGAATAAAAACAAAAAAAATTGAACCCCCCTGGAACAATTTTTGAAAGACAATTGGGTCAACTGAAACCTTTTGTTTCAATAAAATCAAAATATCTTGTTACAAAATAAAGTCAAAATTAGATTATAAATTATATAACATATTTTGAAATGGAAAATCAAAATATTCTGCTCCAATCAGATCAAAACAGAATATTTCAACTTTATCAGTTGCTTTGTTTCCACTTCTTTCCAAATGAATGTATCAGAATCAACACATTCATTCAGAAAGTTTCAATTTTGACAAAATGGCATTTTCTGATGGGAAAATGTTCAATTGGAAAATTTTTGACCAGCTCTACTACAATACTTTTCATCAAATTTAAAACTTTTTAGTTTTGATTTCTCTTTTTGTCATTTTTCATATTCTAACCCTAAACCAGGGATCGGCAACCTTCAGAAGTGGTGTGCCGAGTCTTCATTATTCACTCTAATTTAAGGTTTCGTGTGCCAGTAATACATTTAAATGTTTTTAGAAGGTCTCTTTCTATAAGTCTATAATATGTAACTAAACTATTGTTATAAGTAAATTAAATAAGGTTTTTTAAATGTTTAAAAAGCTTCATTTAAAATTAAATTAAAATGCACAGCCCCCCAGACCAGTGACCAGGACCCAGGCAGTGTGAGTGCCACTGAAAATCAGCTCGAGTGCCACCTTCGGCACGCGTGCCATAGGTTGCCTACCCCTGCCCTAAACTATATTCCTCAAGTGCATTGAGGCACACCAAAAGCAGGCAAATCTTTGATAAGAGAATAATTTTCCTGGGTTGTTTTTTGTGTGTGTGCAGATTGAGATGGTGTAGTGGTTGGTGTGAATGTGTGTGCAATGGAAGCAGACAGCATAGAAGCCACTGAAGAGGATGCAGTAGAATGAGCACTGTACTGCTGTGCTCCTCCTTAATGGCATAGAGGAGTAAGCTGGGGGTAGAGCAGGCCAGTGGGATGACAGGCTGGAAGATCCTGACTAAAAGGATCCATTGGCCTACAACTGTAACTATAGCCTATGGGCTGTGGAGGAACTGCACAAATACTCCATGGTCTTATAATCATGTTGATTGTGGGTTTGGTTTTTTTTAAGGGAGGAGAACCTCAGTGGGCTCTACCCACTGTTCTTCCCCAATTAGCTTGCTCTTCCAAGCCGTCACAATACCCTTCCAGACCTGGAATGTGGTATCTTGCTAATTAGTGTAGCAGCTTCTATCTCATCCTCTGTTTCTAAGTTCCCACTCTCAGTAAAACCACCAGGGTATCAACAAACCAACTGGAGAACAGAACAAATGCTGCAGACACCTACACACTGCTTAAAACTAAACAGCAGTAGGCATAATGTACTTTGAGATGACGCTCATCTCTGTCCCTGTGGAGACAGATGTGAATAAGCACACGCCCACAGTGCACTAATGGGGTGTGGAGGGGAGAAGGCCAAGAATACTAAATACAATACTGTTGGCATTGATAACGTTGTTTGTTTGTTGGCTTGGGATTTCATTTCTTATTTGTGTTATTTACAGTGTTTTCATGGTACTCATTGCTGTAACAATCAGTCCAAAACATTGGTACAAAACATGCAAGTGTGTGGTACAGTTTGAACCAAACCGTCTCACAATGCTTCCACACACACACTCCATCATGCACCCAACTAAAGTCCCACTAACAGGCATGATATTGCAGCCCTTATTCATCAATGGATCAATGAGTGTGAGTAAAATATTATGGCTCCTGTGATACAGGAGGTCAGAGGAGCTGTTCTAATTGTCACTCTGCCCTTAAGATCTATGAAACAATAAAATAGTTTGTCAATTTTTTTTATTTTTGAAAAACTTTGTCTCAATTTAAAAAAAATCCTTAAATTGCATTTTTTCTGTTTGTTTTTGTTCCAACCAGCTCTAGAATCAAGTCTAAACAAATGCCTACTGCAAAATCAGAGCTATGACCTATGTCACAATAAGAATCAAATAGCTGGAATGTATAATATTCATAAAAGCCGCAAAGAGTCCTGTGGCACCTTACAGACTAACAGATGCATTGGAGCATGAGCTTTCGTGGTGAATACCCACTTCGTTGGATGCAAGATGAAATCGGTATTCACCCACGAAAGCTCATGCTCCAACACGTCTGTTAGTCTACAAGGTGCCACAGGACTCTTTGATGATTTTACAGATCCAGACTAACATGGCTAGCCCTCTGAGATTCATAAAATATTCCAACTCTGATGTCCCCCTCATAATAACACTATTTTTATTTTTTGTCAGGAAAAAATAAACAACATATTTTGTTTTGGGTGCGTTTCCCACAAATTAGGTTATTCTCATTAGTTGAACCAAAATGTTTCATTTTGAATCAGTTCACCATTAAACTCTTGCTGTAATTTTTGCTGCATTGCCTCATAGGAGTTGTAGTTTGGTTGCCTCATGACTCTATTCTCTTCTATGGGCTAGGATCCCAGGCCAAACTACTTTTTTCACATGATTACAAGTGCAACATGGAAGATGCAGTCCAGCTGGGTCCAAGCCCATCGGGGAGACAGAGGGAAGAAGCGTAGAGCCCTGGGCAGATACAAAATTTATATCTGCAGATATTAATCTGTATCTGAGGATCTGTGGGGCTCTACCAGGAACCACAGCGATGAAAGCAGAAGCAGAAGCTGCCTGGTGGGCCACGGCTCCACCAGCCAGTGCCCTGTGCTGGCAGCTCCTCCAGCGTGGCTGTACCAAGCCAGCCTCACCCATTGCACCAGCACAACCAGGGATAGCTGCTGGGTGAGCCTGGTGCCTGGCCCAGTGAGCAGAGCTGGGGAGGGTACAGTTATGCCAGAGGAAAAAGCTTCTAACTGTCAGGGTAGTTAAACACTGGAATAGATTGCCTAGGGAAGTTGTGGAATCTCCATCTCTGGAGATATTTAAGAGTAGGTTAGATAAATGTCTATTAGGGATGGTCTAGAAAATATTTGGTCCTGCCATGACGGCAGGGGACTGGACTCGATGACCTCTCGAGGTCCCTTCCAGTCCTAGAGTCTATGAATCTAGGAGCTGCCAGAGCAGGGCACTGGCTCTTGGGAGTGGCAGCCCACCAGGCTGCTTCTGCTTTCACCGCTGTGGTTCCTGGTAGAGCCCCACAGATCCTCAGATACAGATTTATATCCGCAGATACAAATTTTGTATCTGCACAGGACTCTAAAGAAACATTTTGATTGAGAAACTTCAGAATTTTTCATTCCATATTTTAACTTTTCATCCTGATTTGGGAAAAACAAATATTGAAATAGAATTGCCCATGGGACAGAAATTCCCAGTTTTGTTCTGCTCTAGCAGTGAATGTGTTAGGGGGTTGCAGGAAGAGAAAGGATAGTCTCTGATAGTTAAGGCAGTTGAATGCTGCCCTAACTAGGGAATCGGATTCTATCTCTGTATCTGCCACAGAGTTCCTGTGTGGTGCTGTGCAAGTCACTTAATTAAATCAAAATTTTCTCAGTTAGCCTCTGTGTGTTCCTGTGTGAGATACTTAGGGCTAGGTTTTCAGACGTGCTGAGCGCTCACAACTGCAACTGAAGTCAATGAAATCTGTGCTTTGAACATATAATGTGCTATAAAATACTAAATACTCTGGAACACCAGGTCCTAGAAGTCTCATGCTGGGCTCCCACAATTAGTGGATGCTTTTGACAATTCTGGACTTAATCTCTCTGTGCCTCACATCCCAATCTGTAAAAGGGGATAATATCACCCCTCACTTCCAGGGGCGTTGTGAAGATTAATGTGTTTGAGAAACACTCAGATACTAGGTTGAGAGCACGATAGAAATGTACAGGAGGAAATTAGAAATATTCTGTTCAGTGCAGGGTTTTAATGGTGTGTGGCAAACAAATCTTGCGGCCACACATTGACTATGGAGGATTAAAAAAAAAAACTGAATAACTATCCCCTTCACAGAATGAAGCAGATATGATGAGTCTTTTATAGCATTTTATAAAATCATGAACCTTCTTTTGAAATAGGAGAGTTCCCTAGGCATTTCTTGTAAAAAAAAAAAAAAAAACTATGCCAGATTTTATAATCAAATCTGGCCTCTTTGCACAACTCAGGAGATGCGAAATGGTTGAAAATTGGCTGCACCAGGGAATTGGACTAATCTCCTATTAGGGAGGAACTTGTTGCAGTCATATTATTATATTTACTCAATTACATGTGTTTTCCTTTAGCATCACAAAACTCCTACTACCCTGGCTATATTTGCAATTGAAATATATGCAAATAAGTGTTTTATCAAATTTAAAAATTCTGTTTGTGGATTACAACTACCCCTGCATTTATCAATTTTTGTTGCAATAAAAATGTGAATAATGGTATCAAACTAAAAATGCATATTCACTGTAAAGTGATGAGAAAGGTGTCAGAATAAGGGAAGTGTTTCATGGATGGAAAACACTTTGTAATATAGGAGGAATTGTTGTAACAAATGTAACTGTTGGTGTTTGAAATATCTGAGGATCCAGTAGATTTCCCCAGGCAGAGCTTTCTAACAGAAGTTTATGATGAGGTTACAGTAGATGAGGCTATAAAGGAAAAGGCACTCTGCAGCATCTTGTAAAAAGTAACCAGGATTAAAATGATCATAGATATTGTATTCAGAAAACAATTATGAAAAGACAAAATGGAAATACATGCTCTTAAAGCATTAATCAAAGACAATAGTAACAGGTTGATTTTATGCCAATCAATCAAATTTCAGGCAAAGGGGGCGCGTGGTATTAAGTTTAGATTCAAAGTAAAGAATTAAATTATATACTAACTCAGATAACTATTTCTGGATTTGTATAAGTAGAAGCCAGTCCATAATTTCCTCCTGTGGAATAAAGATGAGAATTTCAAAGGCTCCCTCCTGGCTAAATGCGTTTTACATAAATGCATAATGCAAAAGTATAAGCTGCAGAGAGAACCATTCTGGCTATATACAAAGTCAAAATTATATGACATTTAAAGTATAGCTCAGAATGTGCATATAAGAAACGTAGTTGGTTTATTTCTTGGACATAAATCAACATCAAAATGATTTCATGGCAATCACTCCTTAGAAGGACCTTGAGGCTTCTGGGACCCATAAAACTAATTGCAACAGAGGGCCAGAACTGAGTATGTTCTAGGACTCCCCCTGCTATGGGAGATGAATCGTTCTGAAGCTGTCAAACTCTGAAGGCAGTCTATTAAAGGAAGACAATGTAATGAAAGGGGAAATTGTGATGGGAGGAACTCTTCAATATATAAGGGAAAAGAGGTGATGATGACCATCAATTACATCTAGCCTGACAATCCTTGGAATAGAAGTGGTGTCAGCTTTAGAGTGAGTATCCACCTCACAATCAAGGTAGTTACAGGGCAAGCTGTGCAGAATGAGGGACCTAGCTGTGTGTGTGGCATTTTTGTTTTTGTTTTTTTATAAATGTGCACCTCCATTTACTTCTGTAATGTTATCCTTCCTGGCTGCATAGTTAAAGTAAAAGCAGGAAAAACGTTTTTTTTAGGGAGAAAACCATCACATAACTAAACAATGGCAAAGATAAGGTACTGTCATAAAAAATACCAACGATCCTTGGTGAAACAATGGGGAAACTATTAATGGTGGAGGGAAGAGTGTTCCACAATTTCCTGTTTGCAATTAGGCTAGCAAGCTTTATTCTTCCCAGACCCAAACCTAGGATCAAAAGAAACACTAAAATCTTCTCGATGCTGGTCTAACGTGGAAGGGGTCTTGAATGGGCTGTCAGCAGCTGCCCAAAGGGAGAGGCTGATAGAGACACGCAGCAAGGTGATCTGCTTCTCCCCGCTAGAGTTGGAGGTAATTGGGCTGAACAGAATTTACCAAAGCTTAAAGGAAATATTAAGGTTTATGTACGAGGGCATACATATAGGCCTTTAATGTTTTAACTCTCATTTCTGATTGCTATGTACCTTTGCATGAATAAATAATGCATTGTTTTAAAGAAGCTACTTTTGAAATACTTTACTCAGCTGCTGCTCCTAGGGACCCAGAAGCAAATGGCTTGTAGGTGCTAATCACAGTTGGACCTATTGGGTTAACACAGTTGGCAAATAGGGGGCTGCAGCCCAGAGACCCAGTCTAAGAATGCTGTGGTTCCACCCAAGGAAGGGTGAAGGTAGTGAAACGTGTCCCCAAAGCTGTGCACTAAAAGGGGTCTAAGCACAGCTTGCCTGGTACCCATGACAGAAGCATAGAGTGTAACTACAAGTATATGACATAAGAAGTGGGGAAGTAACTGGACTATTTCATAAAACATGAAGATAGGATCAAAACCAAAATCACAGTTATTAGAACAGTTCTAATTGTAATAATCTCTTTTGGTTGGTTGTCCATTCTCAGAATTGAAGAAAAATAATCAGTTTGGGTTAAAGCTAACTTTTTTTAAAATTTTGGTGAATCCAAAAATTTCATTTTTGGTCGAATGAAACTGAATGCAAATGAATTAAGTATTACAACTGGTGTCCCTAAGAAAGCTTTAACCCTGTGTCTTTCATAAAGTTGTCATTATCTCTCTGAAACATAGGTAGTTACTTTCTCTGAAAAAAGTCAAATCATGCAACCAAATTCAACTTGTGTTCAGATGACAAACTATTTTTAAGCAAAGGGCTAGAGATGAATTAACACCTTCATTCAAATGTTGATTTAGTACAAGAGAGTCTGATGTGGGACTTGTATGATAGATATTCGGCATAGTCCCAAGTTAAGTCTGCTTTTAAACCCCCTACAGACAAGTTACTTAGTCTGACTAAGCTCTACTGAGAAGTAGTGAATCAGAATGAGTAATCTGAAATTTGATACTGTCATAAACAGATAAGAAAAGTTAATAGCACAGAAGTACTTTATATCTCTTTTGACTGTAAAGGGTTAACAAGTTCAGTAAGCCTGGCTGTCACCTGACCAGAGGACCAATCAGAGGACAGAATACTTTCAAATCTTGAGGGAGGGAAGTTTTTGTTCTGTGCTGTTAGTTTTGGTTGTTGTTCACTCTTGGGGCTCAGAGGGATCAGACGTGCAACCAGGTTTCTCTCCAATCTCTCCAATACAGGCTCTTATAAGTTCAGACTAGTGAGTATTAGGTAGATAAAGCGAGTTAGGCTTATGGTTGTTTTCTTTATTTGCAAATGTGTATTGGTTGGAAGAAGTTCAAATGTGTATTTGGCTGAAAGGAGTTCAAATGGTATTTTGCTGAAAGATTTTTAATTTGTACTTATATACTTAGGCTGGGAGGGTGTTCCCAGTGTCTATAGCTGAAAGGACCCTGTACCTATTCCATTTTTTAAAAATTTACAAAGATAATTTTTACTATTTTTCTTTCTTTAATTAAAGCTTTTCTTGTTTAAGAACCTAATTGTTTTTTTATTCTGGGGAGACCCCAGGGGACTGGGTCTGGATTCACCAGGGAATTGGTGGGGAGGAAGGAGGGAAGAGGGAGAGAGAGGCTGATTTCTCTCTGTGCCAGGATTACTTTCTCTCGGGGAGAGTCTGGGAGGGGGAAAGAGAAGGAGGGAGGAAGGTGAATTGTCCTCTCTGTTTTGTGATTCAAGGAGTTTGAATCTCACAGTGATCTTCCAGGGTAACCAGGGAGGGGAAGCCTGAGAGAGGCAACGGTGAGGGAAAGGGTTTACTTTCCTTGTGTTAAGATCCAGAGGATCTGGGTCTTGGGGGTCCCCGGGCAAGGTTTTTGGGGGGACCAGAGTGTACCAGGCACTGGAATTCCTGGTTGGTGACAGTGCTACAGGTTCTAAGCTGGTAATTGAGCTTAGAGGAATTCATGCTGCTACCCCATCTTTTGGACGCTAAGGTTCAGAGTGGGGAATTATACCATGACAGATACCCATCCTATCTTTCAGGTTCCGTTTAAGGAACAGCAAAGTAGATGGCTACCGTTCATCCCTGAGATAAAAATGTGTATGGATTTTAGTGCTTGTGAATCCACAGACCAAGGTTTAGAAACTTTCTTTATAGCTGCACACAGAGTGCAGTATGAGCACTGCCAGTGCATGCATTCTTGCTAATGGTCTCTGACCTGGAGAGTCCACCTTAGTCTAAGACTGCATGTTCACGCTGGAGGCTCATGGCAGTCATTTCTGAAGAGGACTAACTCTACACTCCTTTGTTCCTCCTGTTCAAGTTGGTCATCAAGGTGCATGGACTCAAAGCCATTAGATGCTTGAACCAAATATATACATTACATATATCCACAATTTGGTCACAAGGCAAGAAGTCCTACGTTCTGGGACATCACCTTGGGCAGCAACACTTCACCCCCATCCCAGTTAAT